>NC_090034.1:105500524-105543024 GCF_037176765.1 Anolis sagrei
CTAAAGGCCATCCAGTCTGACACATAAATGAGAAAACTCCATGATCAATTTGCCATAGGGCTGTAATGTCAGGACCCGTCAATACCAACATATAGAATCCATCTTATCATATTTGAACTGGATTACAGAATATGGCAGTGTAGAGTCAAATAATCCAGTTCAACTAAAATTATTATTACTATTATTATTATTATTTAACCAGATAGGCAGGTATAATAATAATAATAATAATAATAATAATAATAACTCAGATAGGCAATTAGCACATAAAATATATTATTATATAAGAATTATTATATTATTAAATTATAATTACATTATATTATTTTATTATTATTATTACAAGTATGACAATAATGATTGCATTAAATTATAGTTATTATTGTTATTATTACAGTAGCCACTCTTGTTAATCAGGCAGGTAACATATAAAATATATTATTATATAATTATTATTATATAATATTATAATTGTATTATTATAACATATTACTACTACTACTACAACTACTACTACTATTACCGTAGACACTCTTAACCAGATAGGCAGGTAACACATACAACATATTATTATATAATAAGTATTTTATTGTTATATTATAATTCCATTATATTATTATTATTGTTATTATTACAATTATGACAATAATAGGAGATTCCATCTGAACATGAGGAAGAACTTCCTGACTGTGAGAGCTGTTCAACAGTGGAACTCTCTGCCCTGGAATGTGGTGAAGGCTCCTTCTTTGGAGGCTTTTAAGCAGAGGCTGGATGGCCATCTGTCAGGGGTGATTTGAATGCAATATTCCTGCTTCTTGGCAGAATGGGGTTGGACTGGATGGCCTCTTCCAACTCTTTGATTCTATGATTCTAATAATTGCATTATATTATAGTTATTATTGTTATTATTACAGTAGCCACTCTTGTTAACCAGACAGGCAGATATATTATTATATTATATTATAATGGTATCATTAACATATATTATTATTATTATTACTACTACTACTATTACAGTAGAAACTCTTAACAAGATAGGCAGGTAACACATAATAATAATAATAATAATAATAATAATAATAATAATAATGTATTGTCGAAGGCTTTCATGACCGGAATCACTGGGTTGTTGTAGGTTTTTTCGGGCTATATGGCCATGTTCTAGTGGCATTCTCTCCTGACGTTTCGCCTGCATCTATGGCAAGCATCCTCAGAGGTACTTGGCCATATAGCCCGAAAAAACCTACAACAACCCAATAATAATAATAATAATAATAATAATAATAATAAATTATTTATGGACACTGAGTTATCCAAATAGGTATCTGAGTTGATAATCTGGAATATATGGAAGTGTAGATTGAGCCTTAGGGCCCTTCCACACAGCTCTATATCCCAGACCGAGAACTGGGAAGCCCTGGCCTTTGAGTACTCTCAATGTTGGAAGACAGGAAAAGAGATTTAAAGATGGGCTCAAAGCCAACCTTAAAAACTGTGGCATAGACACTGAGAACAGGGAAGCCCTGGCCCTTGAGCACTCCAGTTGGAGGTCAGCTGTGACCAGCAGTGCTGCAGAATTTGAAGAGGCACGAATGGAGGGCGAAAGGGAGAAATGTGCCAAGAGGAAGTCATGTCAATCCAACCCTGACAATCTGGAAACCGATGTCCTCACTATGGGAGAACATGTGGGTCAAGAATAGGGCTCCACAGCCACCTACAAACGCACCGCCAAGACATCACATCTGGAAGACCATCATCCTCGAGCTACAGGGGATCGCCTAAATAAGCAAGCAAATATCCCAGGATATCAAGGCAGAAAAACCCAAGATATCTGCTTCAAACTGGGTTATCTGAGTCCACATTTACAAATGTCATTAATAATAATAATAATAATAATAATCTCACCTAGCTCCAGCAGACAAGAGTCCTTTGTCCCATCCTGGTCATTCCACAGATATATAAACCCAATTTTCCTACTTCCAACAGACCTCACTACCTCTGAGGATGCTTGCCATAGATGCAGGCGAAATGTCAGGAGAGAATGCCTCTAGACCAAGGCCATATAGCCCAAAAAAAACCTACAAGCCAATAATAATAATAATAATAATAATAATAATAATAATAATAATGTGGGATTTTCTGCCTTGATATATATCCTGGGGTAAAAAGGCTGTGTGGAAAGGCCCTCAGAAAGGACTTGAAGGCACACAGCAAACCATGGCTGGGCAGTAAACAAGGAAATTTCCATCTCAATCTGCATCTCTCCTTATCAATAGACATCCATGTTAAACTGCCTCTTTCCCCTTTTTGTTTCCAGTGAGTCATTTACTCCGAGTGAGTACATAACACGGCTAGCTACTCCATCCCCAACACGAGGCAGGGAAATGTGTGCCAGTGTTTTTCCATTTCTCTTTCCACAAAAACCGATCTCCAAACAGTGGGAGGAGATCATGCTCAGCTTCGTAGTAAAAAGAGAAACAGGCCCCTTCTTGATTCCTCCTAAATGCTCCGTGACCAAAAGGATTTCTAGAGCAGAGCAAAGAGGGAGATGGTATTGATTTCAACTGCAGCAATTCAGTACCGTTCTCCCACTTTAACTGTCATGGCTCCATCCTACACCTGGGAATTGGAGGTTGGTGATGTACTTAAGACTATTGGGGAGCTCTAGTCCACTCACCTGAATGATAGAATTTTAGAGAATTCTTTGTTACACTGCAGTTGGATTATGGCAGCGGTTCTCAACCTGGAGGTCGCGACCCCTCGGGGGGTCGTTCGGCCATTTTCTGAGGGTCACAAAGCCGCCTTGGCTGGCCACGCCCCCTCAAAAATGGCAGCCGACCCCCCTGAACCAATGGCACTCCTGGTAGGCTCTTCCTCCTGATCTTCCCAGGGCGCCTAGGTCCTGCGCGCAGCCATCCGCCCGTCCCTTGCCTCCTTCTGCATTAGAAAGGTTGAGAACCACTGAACTTTTCCCAAACTCCCCAACATTCACATTTGAGCATATTGGGGATTTGTGCCAAGTTTGATCCAGATCCTCCATCATTTGAGTCCACAGTGCTCTCTGATGTAGATGAACTACAACTCTAAAAATCAAGGTCAGTGCACACCAAACCCTTTCAGTATTTTGTGTTGGTCTTGGGAGTTCCATGTGGCAAGTTTGATTCAATTCAATTCCATTGTTGATGAAGTTCGGAATGCCCTTTGATTGTAGGTGAACTATAAATCCCAGCAAATACAACTCCCAAATGACAAAATCAATCCCCTCTTAACCCCACTAGTATTCAAATTTGGGCATATCAGGTATTTGTGCCAAATTTGGTCCAATGAATGAAAATACATCCTGCATATCAGATGTTTACGTTGCAATTCATAACAGTAGCAAAATTAGTGTTATGAAGTAGCAATGAAAATAATTTTATGATTGGGGGTCACCACAACATGATGAACTGCATTAAGGGGTCACGGCATTAGGAAGGTTGAGAACCAACTGGATTACGGCAATGCATCCTCCATGAAGAGTGTTCGGAAATGTCTAAGATTTGCAAATCCAAATGGGCAAAGGGACCAACCCTAAACAAAACCACCTGGTTCCTTGTTGCTGTGTGCCTTCCACTACTTTTGGACTTAACAGCAATCCTAAAGGGAACCTATTGTAGTAGCATGATAGGAGAGATAACATCCTTCTGGAGAAAGAAAAGTACGGCTTTATTTCCAGCTGGGACCCTGGAGTGGAGCTGTGTCCAAAAGCAACCAGAGTGCCTGATAAAGGCGTTGACTGTGTCTTTTATACCCTCCAAATCAAGGCAAACAAAGAAACATGCTTCTACATACATTGACATCATTCTCTGCATCACTTTAGCATCATAGAAATATCAAATTCTATCTTCCAACATACAAAAGGCATGTCTCTGTATTTCGTTCTAAAGAACAGCATACAGCTTACAGCTTATTATTATTATTATTATTATTATTATTATTATTAAACTTTATTTGTACCCCGCTAGCATCTCCTAAAGGATTCGATGCGGCTTACATAGGCCGAGGCCTCAACAACACAACATAACAATACAATCAAGCAAATCAACAATTTAAAACAAATTAAAGCAAAGTAAACAACAAGCACAGTACATTAAAACACAATAAAACTGGCCCGGGCCAAAAAGGTGGGTACAAGGATTAAAAGTGCTGATTTGACAGAAGGTGTATAAAGGGTTACTAGGGCAAGTGCGATGTGCGGTGTGCAGCAATCATTGGTTCTGGTAAAGTGCTTGTGGGACTCGATAGTGGAGATTTCTTAAGCTGGGAAGGCGCATCGGAAAAGCCAGGTTTTTAAGTTCTTTCTGAAGATAGCCAATGAAGGGTCTTTGGGGAGGGTGTTCCAGAGTTGGGGGGCCACTACGGAAAAGGCCCTGTCCCGCGTCCCCACCAAGCGCGCTTGTGAAGCCGGTGGGATCACGAGCAGGGCCTCTCCAGATGACCGAAGCCGTTCAGGGCTTTGTAGGTAAGCACCTGCACCTTAAATTGGGCTCGGAATATAAACGGCAGCCAGTGGAGTTCCTTAAACAGGAGGGTTGACCTCTCTCTGTAAGGGGCCCCCATTAGCATCCTGGCTGTTGATCGTTGGACCAGTTGGAGCTTCCGAGCTTACAGTAATCAATCAAGGGGCCTACTTTGACCTATCAGGAGGGAGAGAGATAGGCTCCTTACTTAGAAGTTAGACGCTATATTGTACCAGTCTCTGTATAGATAACCTGTCCCCCTTCCTGGAATGTTCACCTCCCTCTTGCTGTGCCTGGACAGCAGCTTGGCTTGTCCTGTCAGCTTGGGTTTCTGATACAGAGAGAACTTGATTTTTTTCCCTTACATTTCAATGCTTGTAATGTACATGCAATATATGCATAAATAAATATCTATTTTTCCAATATCTCCCCATCACTATCACAGGATGTTTGTGTCCAAATGCACTCCAAGGAAGTTGCCCTTGGCTTCCCCTGAGGCTGAGAGAGTGTGACTCAAGGTCATGGTGAACTTCCATGGCTGAGCTGGGATTTGAACCAGCATCCTAGTCCAACATGCTGTATATATATATATAGTCTTTGTATAGGATGCAAGGGGCTATAAGAGAGCCTGTCCAAAAAGGAAACATGCAAACAATAACCCAGAATTATACCCAAATAAATCAACACAAATTTGGTCCCTCGTTTAAGACTGAAAGCCTTCCCAGTCCTTGGTTGTGGTGCAATACTTACCACTTGTAGAATATTTGGTACCTATAATAGAGTGCAGTGTAGGCAGGAGTCTACCATGTACCTGCAGGAGTCTGCCATGTACCATGCAGCTGTGGACAAGTCTACATAGGGACCACCAAACGCAGCAGCATTGCCCAAACACAAATCAAGGAACATGAAAGGCACTGCAGACTACTTCAACCAGAGAAGTCAGCCATAGCAGAGCACCTCGTGAACCAACCTGGACACAGCATAGTAGAATCATAGAATCATAGAGTTGGAAGAGACCTCATGGGCCATCCAGTCCAACCCCATTCTGCCAAGAAGCAGGAATATTGCATTCAAAGCACCCCTGACAGATGGCTATCCAGGCTCTGTTTAAAAGCTGCCAAGGAAGGAGCCTCCACCACACTCCGGGGCAGAGAGTTCCACTGCTGAACTGCTCTCACCGTCAGGAAGCTCTTCCTCATGTTCAGATGGAATCTACTCTCTTGTAGTTTGAAGCCATTGTTCCGCATCCTAGTCTCCAGGGAAGCAGAAAACAAGCTTGCTTCCTCCTCCCTGTGGCTTCCTCTGACATATTTATCCATGGCTATCATATCTCCTCTCATCCTTCTCTTCTTCAGGCTAAACATGCCCAGCTCCTTAAGCTGCTCCTCATAGGGCTTGGTCTCCAGACCCTTGATCATTTTAGTCACCCTCCTCTGGACACATTCCAGCTTGTCAATCTCTCTCTTCAATTGTGGTGCCCAGAATTGGACACAATATTCCAGGTGTGGTCTAGCCAAAGCGGAATAGAGCATGGGGAGCATTACTTCCTTAGATCTAGACACTAGGCTCCTATTGATGCAGGCCAAAATCCCATTGGCTTTTTTTGCTGCCACATCACTAAAGACTTTGGGGAAGAGAGGAAAGTGACCTACAGATCAAAGAGTAGGTAGGCAAAAGAAAGTCAACTAACGTTGGTAAAAGGAGTCCCTAATACTGGATCTCATATCTGTATGGAAGGCCTCTAGAGACAGAGAAAAGCCTCTCGATGCTCCCTTCTAAAAAGGTAATAAAGCACTACAGACTTTTGGGAAGAAGGGGTAAAGTGACCTCTCAATGCAGGCAGGAAGCAAAATACCTTCAATTATATCATTCTAAAAACCAGAGATGAAAAATAAAGACAGCAGGATTCCCTTTGTCTCGAACTGCTCTATTCAGTGTGACTTCACTTATCGTGGGTGTTCCGTTCCAGGACCACCCACGAAAAGTGAAAATCCGCAAAGTAAGGACACTATATTAATTTTCATATTTATACATTATTTTAGTATACCTCAGAAGGGGAGGCTGGTGTGTGGGCTGGAACTCCCTCCGCCGGCTCCGCTTGCCCTCCCATGACTTGGAGCACTTGTGCGGCCACTCCTCCCGGCCCATCCCAAGGATGCCTGCCTGGGCCGGGAAGAGTGGCCTCACAAGTGCTCCAAGTGGCGGGAGGGCAAGTGGAGCCGGTGGAGGGAGTTCCAGCACGCACACCAGCCTCCCTTTCTGAAGCCCACTATATTGTACATAAAGATCACCTGGGAAGGAATCCCACTGGAGCATTGCAGCACACCCAAATACCTGGGAGTCACTCTGGACCGTGCTCTGACCTACAAGAAGCACTGCCTGAACATCAAGCAAAAAGTGGGTGCTATAAACAATATCATACGAAAGCTGACTGGCACAACCTGGGGATCACAACCAGACACAGTGAAGACATCTGCCCTTGCGCTGTGCTACTCTGCTGCTGAGTACGCATGCCCAGTGTGGAACACATCTCACTACACTAAAACAGTGGATGTGGCTCTTAATGAGACATGCCACATTATCACGGGGTGTCTGCGCCCTACACCACTGGAGAAATTACACTGCTTAGCCGGTATTGCACCACCTGATATCCGCCGGGAAGTAGCAGCCAATAGTGAAAGGACCAAGGCAGAGACATCTCCAGCTCATCCCCTGTTTGGGTATCAGCCAGCACGTCAATGACTTAAATCTAGACATAGCTTTCTAAGATCTACAGAGACACTCGCTGGAACACCTCAGCAAGCGAGAGTCCAAAAGTGGCAGGCTCAAACCCAGCACCTCAACCAATGGCTGATACCAAATGAGAGACTCCCTCCTGGGCACACAGAAGACGGGGCGACTTGGAAGGCGCTGAACAGACTGCGCTCTGGCACCACGAGATGCAGAGCCAACCTTCAGAAATGGGGCTACAAAGTGGAATCCTCGACCTGCGAGTGTGGAGAAGAACAAACCACTGACCACCTGCTGCAATGCAACCTGAGCCCTGCCACATGCACAATTGAGGACCTTCTTGCAGCAACACCGGAAGCACTCCAAGTGGCCAGATACTGGTCAAAGGACATTTAACCAGCTACCAAACTCACAAGTTGTGTATTTCTCTGTTTGTTTGCTTTGTTCTGTTAGACTGGTTGTTCTGACATGACAAATAAATAAATAAATAAATGTACATAAATATTTTATATTAAGATTTGCAGAAACCCGTAAAACAGTGAGTCTGCGTAAAGCAAACCGCAAAGTAGCGAGGGACCACTGTATACAAGTGTTGCTACTTCTTCCAACCAAGTTGACCATGGAACCACACTGGAAGACCCACTGGACGTATCCCAAACCTTTCCATTCCAAATCCCAAAAGCAACTCACCTATAGACTAAGATGTCATCGGAGGAACTGTTGTATTGGATCTGGTACATCCGGATGCCGGGAACGTGCCATGGAGGGTACCACCGGATGAGCACCGAGGAAGAGGTGACTTCGGAAGCCACCACTCCTTTGTCCGGAGAGGCCCCCGTTTCATTGGCACCGATGGGGAGAGCGGCTTTGGCCGAGGTGAGGATGTCGGAGGGCCCCGCGGCCTCGGGCAGCTTGGACCCTGTGCCGTTGGAGAGTTGAGGCAACGGGTTGACCACCAACTCAACAGTGGTGGTGGCTTCTCCAGCAGCGTTGGAAGCAATACAGGTGAAGTTCCCATTGTCCTGGACAGTGGCAATGAGAATCTCCAGCGTGCCATTGTCATAGGAGATGGTCCGGGAGGTGTTGGCGATGACCTTGCCCTCCCTGGAGACCCAATGGATGGAAGGCTCTGGATCGCCCACCCCACGACAACGAAGGACGGCCCCTTCTCCTTCCGTCACCACCAAAGGCCCCGTGTGACGGGTGATGAATGGGGTCTCACATATAAACTCCTCCTCAGGTATGGTCCAAAAGTATTTCCCAAGAAGGTCTGGAGGAGAAGCGCAGGTCTCCAAGTCGTCCTCTCGGGTGAGCCTCCGCAACCACAACAACTCGCAATTGCAATGCAATGGGTTCCCCCCAAAGCTGAGGACCAAGGAGGAGAGCGGGGAACCTTTTGACTTGGCATAGACAGGGATTCGGAGGAAAAGAGGATCCGGCGGGATCTTCTTGAGCTTGTTGGAGGTCATGTCCAAGCGGGCCAGCTTGAGGAGGTTGGTAAAGACCCCTTCGGGGACGTAATCGATCAAGTTGTGGTCGAGGTTGAGGGAGTTGACGTTGTTGAGGCGGCGGATGGTGTCCCAAGGCACCTGCACCAGGTTGTTGTAGGAGAGGTCCAGATCCTCCAAGGTGGCCGCAAAGTCATCAAAGGCTCCAGGGGAGATGTCCTGCAGCTGGTTGTTGCTGAGGATGAGGTGGCGCAGGTTGGGCAAGCCTTTGAGCTGGTCAGGGCCAATCAGGAGGAGGCGGTTGTTGTCCAAGTGGAGGGCCCGTAAGCCCCGCAGGTCGGCGAAGGCGTAGGGCAGGATCTGGCTGATGGTGTTGCGGGACAGAGTGAGGTGGACCAAGCTGGTCATGTTGGAGAAGTCCTTGCGGCGGATGACGGTGATGAAGTTGTCCGTCAGGCGCAGCTCCACCGTGCGCCGGTCGATGACGGTGGGCACGAAGAGGAGGCCCGTCTTGGTGCAAAGGATGGCCAGGGATGGAGAGAGGTTCTGGCACATGCAGCGCTTGGGACAAACCTGGGATCGGGCCAGCAAACTGCTGAGGAGCACCAAGAGGCACAGCAGCAGCAGGCGCTCCATGGTGCCGTCAGAAGGGAGCCCTACAAGAAGGAAAGAGAGGAAAGAGAACAGCAAGTCATCAGGAGAATCATAGAATCAAACAATCACAGAATCACAGAGTTGGAAGGGACCCCACGGACCACCCAGTCCAACCCCAAGAGCCATCCAGAAAAACACCATCACCACATTTAGCCATTCTCTGACCTATAAGAAGCACTGCCTGAATATCAAGCAAAAAGTGGCGCTAGAAACAATATCATATGAAAGCTGACTGGCACAACCTGGGGATCACAACCAGACACAGTGAAGACATCTGCCCTTGCGCTTTGCTACTCTGCTGCTGGGTACACATGCCCAGTGTGGAACACATCTCACCACGCTAAAACAGTGGATGTGGCTCTTAATGAGACATGCCACATTACAACAGGATGTCTACACCCAATACCACTGGAGAAATTACACAGTTTAGTTGGTATTGTACCACCTGACATCCACCAGGAAGTAGCAGCCAATAGTGAAAGGACCAAAGCAAAAAGTGGGCGCTCAAACAATGTCATACGAAAGCTGATTGGCACAACCTGGGGATCACAACCAGACACAGTGAAGACATCTGCCCTTGCGCTATGCTACTCTGCTGCTGAGTACGCATGCCCAGTGTGGAACACATCTCATCACGCTAAAACAGTGGATGTGGCTCTTACTGAGACATGCCACATTACAACAGGATGTCTACCCCCAATACCACTGGAGAAATTACACTGTTGAGTTGGTATTGTACCACCTGATATCCGCCAGGAAGTAGCAACCAATAGTGAAAGGACCAAGGCAGTGACATCTCCGGCCTATCCCCTGTTTGGGCATCAGCCAGCACGCCAAAGACTTAAATCAAGAAATTACTTCCTAAGATCCACAGAGACACTCGCTGGAACACCTCAGCAAGCAAGAGTCCAAATATGGCAGGGTCAAACCCAGAACCTCAATCAATGGCTGACGCCAAATGGGAGACTCCCCCCTGGGCACACAGAAAACTGGGGGACTTGGAAGGTACTGAACAGACTGCACTCTGGCACCACGAGATGCAGAGCCAACCTTAAGAAATGGGGCCACAAAGTGGAGTCCACGACATGTGAGTGTGGAGAAGAGCCTGCTGCAATGCAGCCTGAGCCCAGCCACATGCACAATGGAGGACCTCCTTTCGGCAACACCAGAGGCACTCCAAGTGGCCAGATACTGGTCAAAGGACTTAAACACAATCAGCGCTGACAAAATGACCATCTGCCAGCTGCAAAAGGCCACCCTACTGGGATCTGCACGCATTATTCGCCGATAAATCACAGAGCCCTAAACACTTTATGTGTGATCCAATACAACAGCCAGCAGAGTGATCTTGTTTGCAGTGGGCTCATCTTGTTGTGTCGCTTCTGAGAGACTCCCCCCTGGGCACACAGAAAACTGGGCAACTTGGAAGACTGCGCTCTGGCACCAGAAGATGCAGAGCCAACCTTCAGAAATGAGGCTACAAAGTGGAATCCATGACATGTGAGTGTGGAGAAGAGCAAACCACTGACCATCTGCTGCAATGCAACCTGAGCCCTGCCACATGCACAAGGGAGGACCTTCTTGCAGCAACACCAGAGGCACTCCAAGTGGCCAGATACTGGTCAAAGGACATTTAATCAACTACCAAGCTTGCAAACTTTGTGTCTTGTTTGTTTGTTTGTTTGTTTTAATGCAATACAGCTGTTCGGTTTGCTCCTGACACGATAAATCAATAAATAATCGCATTTAACTCCGTAAAGGCATTCCCATATATTCTGATGCCCAGCCAGTGCAAATTATGCTACGGGGTATCATTTGGACAAGTGTCCCATTTTTGCAGGACGGTCCTTATTAATAATCCTATGTCAAAACATTTAGAATCACAAAATAACAGAGTTGGAATGGACCCCTAAAGGCCATCTAGTCCAACCCCATTCCACCAAGCAGGAATATTTTCTCTTATTTTCAACTGCTGAGTTAATGAAACTCCTTATTAATAATCCTATGTCAACATATTTAGAATCACAAAATAACAGAGTTGAAATGGACCCCTAAAGGCCATCTAGTCCAACCCCATTCCACCAAGCAGGAAAATTTTGTCTTATTTTCAACTGCTGAGTTAATGAAACGCAAATCCCTTTTGCTTTTTGAAGTCACTTGGCGGGAACTGAAATAAGCTGAGGACAAATTAAGGATAGTGGGAGGAAACAGGGACATTTTGATATCGTCTGAACAAATGGGATGGTAGAGAATGAACCAGAATGTTTTCTCCCAAATTGAGAGACTTGGAGGGGATGCCAGTTTAGTTCTGAAACAGAGAATTGGAAAGGAGAGATGGTACATTACACTATGTCTCTGGAGTCCACGGTTCAAATCCTTTCTCTGGAGACCATGGTTTGAACCTCCATTGAGCAAGTCACACTCTCTCAACCTTGCAAGAAGGCCATGGCAAAGCTCTTCTGAATAATTCTCATTATTGTGTGTCTTCTAGTCATTACCAAACTATGGCAACCCCAAAGTGACTCTCTTACATGGTTTTCCTGGCAAGATTTGTTCAGAAGAGCTTTGCCATTGCCTTCCTGCAAGGTTGAGAGAGTGTGACTTCCCCAATGGGGGTTCGAACCATGGGGGTCTTCAGGGTAAGGATTTGAACAATGGTCTCCAGAGACATAGTCCAATGGACCATCCCTCCTTTCCAGTTCTCTGTTTCTGAATGGACACTCCTCAGATATATAGTAAAAGGTAAAGGTTTTCCCTTGACATTAAGTCCAGTCGTGTCCGACTCTGGGTGTTGGTGCTTATCTCCATCTCTAAGATGAAGAGCCGGCGTTGTCCGTAGACACCTCCAAGGTCATGTGGCCAGCATCACTGCATGGAGCACCCCAGAGATAGATAGATTAGATATAGATAGATAGATAGATAGATAGATAGATAGATAGATAGGTAGGTAGATAGAGAGACAGACGCAACACACCACTTGCTTCACCCCAACAGAACCTCTGAAGATGCCATTAGCCACAAATGGAGGCAAAACGTCAGGAGAGAATCCTGCTGGAACATGGCCACTGAGCCAGAAAACATCACAGCAACCCATGAAAGCCTTCAACAGCAGCCTCAAAGCCTCATGTTCAGAAGAGCTTTGCCATTGCATTCTTGGAAGGCTGAGAGATTGTGACTTGCCCAATGAGGGTTTGAACCATGGTCTCCAGAGTGAGGATTTGAACCCTGGCCTTCAGAGACATAGTACAATGGACCATCCCTCCTTTCCAGTTCTCTGTTTCTGATGGACACTCCATATACATATATGCCATCCCCTGCCACACGTTGCTGTGTATATGTGTTTTGTGTGTGTATGTATGTGTATATATTTGTGTATATGTGTGTTTGCGTCTATAAAGCTATTGTCCTCCCAACCCTGCTCTATGCCTGTGAGACATGGACTGTCTACAGACATCACATGCAACTCCTGGAACGATTCCATCAGCGCTGCCTTCGGAAAATCCTGCAAATCTCCTGAGAAGACAAGCGGACAAATGTCAGTGTGCTCGAAGAAGCAAAGACCACCAGCATTGAAGCAATGGTCCTCCAACATCAACTCCGCTGGGCCGGCCACGTTGTCCGGATGCCTGACCACCGTCTCCCAAAGCAGTTGCTCTACTCCGAACTCAAGAACAGAAAACGAAACGTTGGTGGACAGGAAAAGAGATTGAAAGATGGGCTCAAAGCCAACCTTAAAAACTGTGGAATAGACACTGAGAACTGGGAAGCCCTGGTCCTTGAGCGCTCCAGCTGGAGGACAGCTGTGACCAGCAGTGCTGCAGAATTTGAGGAGGCACGAGTGGAGGGTGAAAGAGAGAAATGTGCCAGGAGGAAGGCGCGTCAAGCCAACCCCGACCGGGACCGCCTTCCACCTGGAAACCAATGCCCTCACTGCGGAAGAAGATGCAGAGCAAGAATAGGGCTCCACAGCCACATACGGATCCACAGGGAAATCCATAATGGAAGACCATCTTACTCGTCCAACGAGGGATCGCCTAAGTAAGTAAGTAAGTTTGCGTATATATATGTGTATGTGGTTATGCGCATGCGTTGTATTGTATAATTTGTTTTTTTACTTTTCAAGTCTCTTCTGCTATGTTTTCCAGTGTTTTTATGAGTGATGGTCACTTGTTGGTCTGAAATGTGTATTGTGTCCAAATTTGGTGTCAATTGATCCAGTGGTTTTTGAGTTATGTTAATCGCACAAACGAACACTACATATATATGTACACAAACACACTCACACATACACTAGCCGTCTCCTGCCACACATTGCTGTGGCCCAGTCTGTGTATATGTATTTTGTGTGTGTGTGTGTGTGTGTGTCTATCTATCTATCTATCTATCTATCTATCTATCTATCTATCTATCTATCTATCTACCTATCTATCTATCTATGCATATATGTGTGTGTATATATTTGTGTATATGTGTATATATGTGTGTATGTGTATATATGTGGTTTTGAGCATGCATTGTAATGTAATTTTTTGGCCTTTTAAGCCTCTTCTGCTGTGTTTTTCAGTGTTTTTATGAGTGATGGTCACTTGTTGGTCTGAAATGTGTATTGTGTCCAAATTTGGTGTCAATTGATCCAGTGGTTTTTGAGTTATGTTAATCCCACAAACGAACACTACATATATATGTACACACACACACTCACACATACACTAGCCGTCTCCTGCCACGTGTTGCTGTGGCCCAGTCTGTGTATATGTGTTTTGTGTGTGTGTGTGTGTATGCATATATGTGTGTGTATATATTTGTGTATATGTGTATATATGTGTGTATGTGTATATATGTGGTTTTGTGCATGAATTGTAATGTAATTTTTGTTTTTTGGCTTTTTAAGCCTCTTCTGCTGTGTTTTTCAGTGTTTTTATGAGTGATGGTCACTCGTTGGCCTGATATTGTGTCCAAATTTGGTGTCAATTCGTCCAGTAATGACAAATTCCATGAGTGAACATTACATTTTTATTTATATAGAAGATATATACACACACACCCCACTTGCTTCATCACCAACAGAACCTCTGAAGATGCCATTAGCCACAGATGCAGGCGAAATGTCAGGAGAGAATGCTACTGGAACATAGCCATACAGCCCGGAAAACTCACAGCAACCCATGAAAACCTTCAACAAGATATCTAAATACATATTGTCGAAGGCTTTCATGGCCAGAATCACTGGGTTGTTGTAGGTTTCTTTCGGGCTATATGGTCATGTTCAAGAAGCATTCTCTCCTGACGTTTTGCCTGCATCTATGGCAAGCATCCTCAGAGGTAGTAAGGTCTGTTGGAACTAAATATGGTTGACACCGACTGGAAGACTTCCAGGAAAGGGACATTCTCGGAGCTATGGTGAGCGAAGGCAGGATTTGAACCCATGACCGTTCCAGCCAACCAAGCATCTCTTCTCCCATTCAGGCCAACCTTTTCCCTCTCCTCCATTGGATCGCCATACTTATTATGGCAGATGATCAGGAGCGGATCTCTCCTCCTTCTCTAGGAAAACATGTGTGTAATTCTTCCCTCGCTCCATCCTCCTTGCCAGAGGCTATCAACACATCTTGTCAGAGCGCAATTCCTTTGGTTAATTATGTGCGGCGCAAAGAAGGAGCCGGGGAAGAAAAGGTCTGCTGCTTTCCTTTCTGCTGAATCCTGAATCATAGAATCAAAGAGTTGGAAGAGACCTCATGGGCCATCCAGTCCAACCCCATTCTGCCAAGAAGCAGGAATATTGCATTCAAATCACCCCTGACAGATGGCCATCCAGCCTCTGTTTAAAAGCTTCCAAAGAAGGAGCCTCCACCACACTCTGGAGCAGAGAGTTCCACTGCTGAACGGCTCTCACAGTCAGGAAGTTCTTCCTCACGTTCAGATGGAATCTCCTTTCTTGTAGTTTGAAGCCATTGTTCCGCGTCCTAGTCTGCAAGGAAGCAGAAAGGAAGCTTGCTCTCTCCTCCCTGTGACTTCCTTTCACATGTTTATATATGGCTATCATGTCTCCTCTCAGCCTTCTCTTCTTCAGGCTAAACATGGCCAGCTCCTTAAGCCGCTCCTCATAGGGCTTGTTCTCCAGACCCTTGATCATTTGAGTCGCCCTCCTCTGGACACATTCCAGCTTGTCAATATCTCTCTTGAATTGTGGTGCCCAGAATTGGACACAATGTTCCAGGTGTGGTCTAACCAAAGCAGAATAGAGCATGGGGAGCATGACTTCCCTGGATCTAGACACTAGGCTCCTCTTGATGCAGGCCAAATCTTTTCCCTCTCCTCCATTGGATCGCCATACTCATTATGGGAGATGATTGGGAGCAGTTCTCTCCTCCTTCTCTAGGAAAACATGTGTGTAATTCTTCCCTCGCTCCATCCTCCTTGCCAGAGGCTATCAACACATCTTGTCAGAGCGCAATTCCTTTGGTTAATTATGTGCGGCGCAAAGAAGGAGCCGGGGAAGAAAAGGTCTGCTGCTTTCCTTTCTGCTGAATCCTGAATCCTTGTCACCGAAAACCCTCCTCATTTACAATTCGATAAGACCCCCCCCTTCTCCGCCATATAGACCTCTACCCTTGCTCCTCTTCTCCAAACCCATCTTTTCTTTTTCCAGAGCACAAATTGGATTTCTCTCCCTCTGCGCGCATCGTGACGGTGCTTTGCCCTCCGAGACATTTATTTAGCGGCAAAGGTTTCTTGTTTTCTCTTGGTCTAACCCCATCCAAAGGGTCTGGATTTAGGGGGGCCTTTAGAGACAAAACGCAGGCAGCAGAGGGGGGCCAATCTGGCACAAAATCCTACAAAATCCCTGTTCGTCACGTACTACTCAAGCACCATGCAGCCTAATGTTCCACATGGCGCTTACAATAACAACAACAACAACAAGCTGCCTTCATCATTTTTCTGGATTCATAATCAGGTTTTTTAAAAGGACATTTTGGTTTGGGGTGCATCTACACCAGTGTTTCTCACCCTTTCTAATGCCGCAACCCCTTAATACACTTCCTCATGTTGTGGTGACCCCCAACCATCACATTATTGTCGTTGCTACTTAATAAGTGTCATTTTGCTACTGTTATGAATCATAATGTAAATATCTGATATGCGGAATGTATTTTCATTCAGTGGACCAACTTTGGCACAAATACCCTATATGCCCACATTTAAATACTGGTCGGATTGGGGGGGGGGTTGATTTTGTCATTTGGGAGTTGTAGTTGCTGGGATTTATAGTTCACCTACCATCAAAGAGCATTCTGGGCTCCACCAGCAATGGAATTGAACCAAACGGCACACAGAACTCCCATTACCAACAGAAAATACTGGAAAGGTTTGGTGAGCACTGACCTTGAGTTTTGGAGATGTAGTTCACCTACAACCAGAGAGCACTGTGGACACAAAATCTGGACCAAACTTGGTACCAATACTCAATACACTCAAATGTGAACACTGGTGGAGTTTGGGGAAAATAGGTCTTGACATTTAGGAGTTGTAGTTACTGGGATTTACAGTTCACCTACAATCAAAGAGCATTCTGAACTCCACCAACAATGGAACTGAACCAAACTTGGCACACAGAAAATAACTGGAAGGGTTTGGTGGGCCTTGACCGTGAGTTTTGGAGTTGTAGTTCACCTACAACCAGAGAGCACTGTGGACTCAAACAATGATGAATCTGGACCAAACTTGATACCAATACTCAATACGCTCAAATGTGAGCACTGGTGGAGTTTGGGGAAAATAGGTCTTGACATTTAGGAGTTGTAGCTGCTGGGATTTATAGTTCACCTACCATCAAAGAGCATTCTGAACTCCACCAACAATGGAATTGAACCAAACTTGGCACACAGAACTCCCATGACCAACAGAAAATACTGGAAGGGTTTGTTCATGGGCATTGACCTTGAGTTTTGGAGTTGTAGTTCACCTACAACCAGAGAGCACTGTGGAAGGTGCCAAATAAATAAAATTATTATTATTATTATTATTATTATTATTATTATTATTATTATTACCACCCATGAAATGGTTTGAGTAATGGGTGATTTGGAGCATCTAACTGTAGATTTAAGGCAGTTAGCCTCACTTGGTTCTATGCGATGGAATCCTGAGAGTTATAGTTTGGCAAAGGACTGCCCCTCTTGGGCACAGAAAACAAAAGACCACGGAAAACTGCAACTCCCATTATCCCACAGCATTGAATTTAATGGAGCACCAGCTTTCTTTGGAAATAGACATTGTAAAACTATAATTCCCATTATCCCATAGAACTTACTTTAGTGAGGCACCAACCCTCTTGGGCACAGAAGGTAAAACTACAACTCCAATTATCCCATAGCATTGAGTTTGGTCGAGCACCAATTGTCTTTGGCAGAGAGGGCAAACGACCTTGTAAAACTAAAACTCCCACTATCCCATAGCATTGTGTTTGGAGGATCACCAGCCCTGTTTGGCACAGAAGGTGAGAGACTATGTAAAACTACAACTCCCACTATCCCATAGCATTGTGTTTGGAGGATCACCAGCCCTGTTGGGCACAGAAGGTGAGAGACTATGTAAAACTACAACTCCCACTATCCCATAGCATTGTGTTTGGAGGATCACCAGCCCTGTTGGGCACAGAAGGTGAGAGACTATGTAAAACTACAACTCCCATTATCCCATAGCATTGAGTTTGATGGGACATTAGCTTTCTCTGGCAGTGAAGGCAAAAGACCTTGTAAAACTACAACTCCCATTACCTTATAGCATTGAGTTTGATGGGGCACCAGCTTTCTTTGGCAGTGAAGGCAAAAGACCTTGTAAAACTACAACTGCCACGAGTCCATTACACCAGCTTTCCCTCCTTTAAACCCATCCCAACACTTTGGAGTCAAGCTACTTTGCAAACAAGAGTGACGGAGCTTCCTCTAATCCTCTTGTCGCCTGCCTTTGCCTCCAGTTCATTTCTTTTTTTCCCTCTCCCTCGCTCTCTGGAGTTTATCTGATGGGGAGAACAAATTGGCAGGCCTCGATTTCCCTGCAAATATACGTGTCCTGCGCTTTAATTGGAGACGCTCGTTTTGTTTCTTCCAACAATAACGAGAGCCGATTATCTACCGCCGGCTCTGGCTTCACAAACAGGAATATAAATAACCCAAGGAAAACTCTTGCGCTTTGTCAAGAAGGTTCGCTTTCCCGTGCAAGGAGGGAGGCTTCCGAGTCAAGGGGGCGGCGAATCCGGGTCCGGGTTTTATTTCAGGTTTTAAAAGTGCTCTCCAAGGGGATGAAACCTATCCAGCAATAGAGAGAACCAACCTCTAGAATGGAAAGGATCAGCCAGGGCTTCCAGGGAGCTTTCCAAGGTCCTGAATCTCTTAGGGATACCTTTCAGCACTTTGGACAGCGCTCTTACACTCAAATATAACAGAGGCATAGACCCAAGGTGTAAACTCAACTAGTGCATAGTTTCTTTTCTTTTTTCTTCTTCTTCTATTTCAAAATATTGGAAGCTATTTTTTATTTAGAATAAAGAAAATATGGTAAAAAGAACAATACATACACAAAAAGAACTATTTTATATGTATTGTCAAAGGCTTTCATGGCCAGAATCACTGGGTTGTTGTAGGTTTTTTTGGGCTATATGGCCATGGTCTAGAGGCATTCTCTCCTGACGTTTCGCCTGCATCTGAGGATGCTTGCCATAGATGCAGGCGAAACGTCAGGAGAGAATGCCTCTAGACCATGACCTCATTACCTCTGAGGATGCTTGCCATAGATGCAGGGGAAACGTCAGGAGAAAAATTGCCTCCAGAACATGGCCATATAGCCCGGAAAAACCTACAACAACCCAAATATTTTATAATTTATTAGCATATAAACGAAAGGCTGCTGCCTACCTACTTTCTCCTTTTTGCCCTTCTTTCCTTTCCTCCTTTTTGATTCCTCCTTTTCTTTCTGTTCATTATCCTTACCTTTCTTCCTGCTTTTCTCTTTCCTTTCTACCTTCATTTTTCTTTCTTCTCCCTCCCTCTTTTCCTTCTCCTTTCCTTTCTTTCCTTCCCTTTTCTCTTCCTTTCTTTCCTTTCTTGCCTTTTCCAGTGACATCACAGAGGGCCATTTCACCTAACAACTACCAATCCAGTGGTATCACAGATGGGCCACTTCATCCAACAACAGCCAATACAACGATATCACAGATGGGCCACTTCACCCAACAATAACCAATACAATGATATCACAGATGGGCCACTTTGATTAGCAACAGCCAATCCAGTGGTATCAAAGAGGGGCCACTTCACCCTAACAACCGACAATCCAGTGACATCACAGTTGGGTTACTCCATCTAGCAACAGCCAACCCAGTGATATTGTAGAGGGGCCACATCACCCCGGAACAGTCAATCCAGAAGTAACATCACAGAGGGGGCCACTTCATCTAGCAACAATCAATCCAGGGACATCACAGTTGGGTTACTCCATCTAGCAACAGACAACCCAGTGATATTGTAGAGAGGCCACTTCACCTAGCAACAGCCAATCCAGTGACATCACAGATGAGCCACTTTACCTAGAAACAGCCAATCCAGTGACATCACAGTTGGGCTACTCCACCTAGCAACAGTCAATCCAGAAGTAACATCACAGATGGGCCACTTCATCTAGCAACAACCAATCTAGTGACATCATAGTTGGGCTACTCCACCTAGCAACAGCCAACCCAGTGATATTGTAGAGGGGCCACTTCACCTACCACCAGCCAATCCAGTGACATCACAGAGGGGCCACTTCACCCAGGAACAGTCAATCCAGAAGTGACATCACAGATGGGCCACTCCACCTAGCAACAACCAATCCAGGGACATCACAGTTGGGCTACTCCACCTAGCAACAGTCAACCCAGTGATATTGTAGAGGGGCCACTTCACCTACCACCAGCCAATCCAGTGCCATCACAGATGGGTCACTTCACCAAACAACAAACATCCACATATATCTATACCTATCTATATCTATTGATAAGCTGTACAGCTCTCTTAGCTGGCTACTACAACCTACTACAGAACCCAAACACCAACACACACACATACCCACCAACACATTTACCAACGTTAAGCTAGAGATACAAGCCATGACTAACCTACACACACACACACACACACACACAACGACATTTCTACTAAGCTCACACTCACCGTCTGTTGATTTTCCTCCCTGATTGCTCCACTCCCCTTAGATAATACTCTCTAAGCACATTTCTGCTTTGGGTAATACTCCACTAATTCATAAATCCTACAATTGGCATTTGCCTCCAACGTCTTGCCATTATTTCTTTAATGGAAAATTGGGTCCCGGAGCGTGAAATGACAAGGAAAGGAGAAGCCTGCCTCTCCGCAGAGAAAGAAGGCCGCTTTGACATGGTTCAGAGCATTTCCCACTCTTAGTATCATCGAATCATAGGGTTGGAAGGGACCCCCAAAGGCTGTCTAAACAGACCCCATTTTGCCATGCAGAAATACACAATCAGAACCTTCCCAACAGATGGCCATGCCGTTTGTTTAAAAAAGAGAAGGAAATTCTTATTGCACTCCCGGGTAGTCTATATTCCATTTGAGTTGGAAGGGTCCCCCAAAGGCCAAATAGACAAACCTATTTGGCCATACAGGAAAACACAATCCAAACCCTCCCGACAGAGGGCCATCCAGTTTAAAAACCTCCAGAGAAGGCAACTTATCACACTCCCAGGTTAGTCTATATTCCATTTGAGTTGGAAGGGTCCCCCAAGGGCCATCTAGACAAACTTCTTTTGGCCATACAGGAAGACACAATCAAAACCCTCCTGACAGAGGGTTGTCCAGTTTAAAAACCTCCACAGAAGACAACTCTTATTGCACTTCCAGGTTAGTCTGTATTCCATTTGAGTTGGAAGGGTCCCCTAAAGGCCATCTAAATAAACATCTTTTGGTCATACAGGAAGACACAATCAGAACCCTCCCAACAGAGGGCCGTCCAGTTTAAAAACCTCCAGAGAAGGAAACTTATCACACTCCCATGTAGTCTATATTCCATTTGAGTTGGAAGGGTCCCCCAAAGCCCATCTAGACAAACCTCTTTTGGCCACACAGGAATACACAATCTGAACCCTCCTGACAGAGAGCCACCCAGTTTAAAAATCTCCACAGAAGACAATTCTTATCGCACTTCCAGGTTAGTCTATATTCCATTTGAGTTGGAAGGATCCCCCAAAGACCATCTAGACAAACCTATTTGGCCATACAGGAAGACACAATCCGAACCCTCCTGACAGAGGGCCGTCCAGTTTAAAAACCTCCAGAGAAGGAAACTATTATCACACTTCCAGGTTAGTCTATATTCCATTTGAGTTGGAAGGGTCCCCCAAAGGCCATATAGACAAACCTATTTGGCCATACAGGAAGACACAATCTGAACCCTCCCAACAGAAGGCCGTCCCAGATAAAAACCTCCAGAGAAGGAAACTCTTATTGCACTCCCAGGTTAGTCTATATTCCATTTGAGTTGGAAGGGTCCCCCAAAGGCCATCTGGACAAACCTCTTTTGGCCAAACAGGAAGACACAATCCGAACCCTCCCGACAGAAGGCCGTCCCAGTTAAAAACCTCCAGAGAAGGAAACTCTTATCGCACTCCCAGGTAGTCTATATTCCATTTGAGTTGGAAGGGTCCCCTAAAGGCCATCTAGACAAACCTTTTTTGGCCATACAGGAAGACACAATCCAAACCCTCCTGACAGATAGCCATCCCATTTAAAAAACCTCCAAAGAAGGTGACCTTCAAACCATCGCCAATTTTGGACAATGTCCACCTTTATCTCCAGAATTTTATATTATCTGGGAAGCTACAGGTTCGTTGTCAAAACCCCATTTGCACAAACTCATCTCTCTTTTTCCCCCAAATTGCATACCAACACAGAATAACAAGCGCAACGCCACTGAATCTCAGGCAAGATGAATATTTCATGATCAAATACGGAGTGAGCAAATACACGAGGCAAAATTTGGTAAATATCTGTTACCGTCTTAATTAATCATCTCAGACAATCAAATATCAAATATTGATTTTTCCCGCCCTGCAAAAAGAAGATATTCATCCGTCAGCCGGATCTGCAACAGTAATAACAATTGCTGAGATCTCGCTCATCGGTTGCATATCAATTGGAACAATGCAGTCGAGCCTCCATATCCACAGATTCCATCATCCATGGTTTGGAAACTGCAAAAACAAACCTGAGAGGTGGATTTTTGCAAGATTGTCTACCTTCTCTGGGTGCATCTGCACTCTTGAATTAATGCAGTTTCATACCATGGCTCAATGCTATGGAATCCTGGGAGTTGTAGTTTGGTGAGTCACCAAACACAAAAGACCTTGAAAAACTACAACTCCCATAACCTCTTAGCATTGAGTTTGCGTTCGCCTGAGTCGAATTGGAAGGGCAAGTCTCTGTCCTCAAAGAGCTGCATCCAATGCATCGTTTGATCTGTATCTGGAGAACAAGCCCTATGAGGAGCAGCTTAAGGAGCATGTTTAGCCTGAAGAAGAGAAGGATGAGAGGAGATATGATAGCCATGTATAAATATGTGAGAGGAAGCCACAGGGAGGAGGGAGCAAGCTTGTTTTCTGCTTCCCTGGAGATTAGGACAAGGAACAATGGCTTCAAACTACAAGAGAGGAGATTCCATCTGAACATTAGGAAGAATTTCATGACTGTGAGAGCTGTTCAGCAGTGGAACTCTCTGCCCCGGAGTGTGGTGGAGGCTCCTTCTTTGGAAGCTTTTAAACAGAGGCTGGATGGCCATCTGTCAGGGGTGATTTGAATGCAATATTCCTGCTTCTTGGCAGAATGGGGTTGGACTGGATGGCCCATGAGGTCTCTTCCAACTCTTTGATTCTATGATTCTATGCTATGGAATCCTGGGAGTTGTAGTTTGGTGAGGCACCAAACACAAAAGACGTTGAAAAACTACAACTCCCATTACCCATTAGCATTGAGTTTGCGTTCGCCTGAGTCGACTTGGAAGGGCAAGTCTCTGTCCTCAAAGAGCTGCATCCAATGCATCGTTTGATCTCTGGGACCTCCAATCCTACTTTTCAAGTTTCTAGCCCTTACTGCACTCTTGAATCAATGCAGTTTCACACCACTTGAACTGCCATGGTTCAGTGTTATGGGATCCTGGGAATTGTAGTTTGGCGAGGCACAAAACACAAAAGACCTTGAAAAACTACAACTCTTGTTATCTCTTACCATTGAGTTTGCTTTTGCCTGAGTCGACTTGGAAGGGCAAGTCTCTCAAGTTTCTAGTCCTTACTGCACTCTTAGCATTAAGTTTGCCCGAGTCGACTTCGAAGGGCAAGTCTCTGTCCTCAAAGATCTGCACCTAATGCATCGTTTGATCTCTGGGACCTCCAATCCTACTTTTCAAGTTTCTAGTCCTTACTGCACTCTTGAATTAACGCAGTTTCACACCACTTGAACTGCCATGGCTCAATGCTATGGGATCCTGGGACTTGTAGTTTGGTGAGGCACCAAACACAAAAGACCTTGAAAAACTACAACTCCCATAAACTCTTAGCATTGAGTTTGCTTTTGCCTGAGTTGACTTGGAAGAGCAAGTCTCTGTCCTCAAAGAGCTGCATCCAATGCATCGTTTGATCTCTGGGACCTCCAATCCTATTTTTCAAGTTTCTAGTCCTTACTGCACTCTTGAATTAACGCAGTTTCACACCACTTGAACTGCCATGGTTCAATGCTATGGAATCCTGGGAATTGTAGTTTGGTGACGCACCAAACACAAAAGACCTTGAAAAATTACAACTCCCACTACCTCTTAGCATTGCATTTACGTTTGCCTGAGTCGACTTGGAATGGCAAGTCTCTGTCCTCAAAGAGCGTTGCTTGATCACTGGGATCTCCAGTCCTATCTTTCAAGTTTCTAGTCCTTGTGGATAGCAGTAGTGAGTCTGCTTGAATGCATTACAGAAACTAAGAAGGAAACGTAGGCAAGTCCTTGAATCTGCAAAATTAAGACTAGATGCAACATTTGTTTCAAGGGAGATATAGGCATGTTTTTACAGCCCTGGCCAGTTCTGCATCTCATCTAAATTATGCATGAGGATAAACACAATTCGCTTTGCTTGTATTTGTGTCTTCCTGGGCCAAGGACTGGGTGGAGGAATGCAACGTTGTGCGTCATCTCCCCCACATTTATTGACATGCTTGTGTTTGCAAATGTAACTAACCTTGTTCCCCGGAGGGATTCATGCAGACTTGTTGTTTTTGTCCGAAATTCCTGATTTACAGGTGTATATTTTTTGCTATGCGCTTGGTTTGTGTGTGCGTACCTGTGTGAGACACATATATTTGTGCTTTGGTTTTTCTCTCTGCTTTGCTTGCAATGTCAAACCTGGTTCCAGGTGTGGTCTGACCAAGGCAGAATAGAGCGTGGGCAGCATGACTTCCTTGGATCTAGGCACTAGACTCCTATTGATGCAGGCCAAAACAAACTAGTCCAATGTGAGCTAGGCAAAACTACGATGAGGTGGATCTATAATTGGTTAAATGGACGAACCCAGAGGGTGATCCTCCCTAATGCTTCCTCTTCATCTTGGAAAGAAGTGACAAGTGGAGTGCCGCAGGGTTCCGTCCTGGGCCCGGTCCTGTTCAACATCTTTATTAATGACTTAGATGAAGGGCTACAAGGCAGGATCATCAAGTTTGCAGACGGGACCAAATTGGGAGGGAGAGCCAAGACTCCAGAGGACAGGAGCAGGATTCAAAACGATCTTGACAGATTAGAGAGATGATGGGCCAAAACTAACAAAATGAAGTTCAATGGAGACAAATGCAAGAGACTCCACTTTGGCAGAAAAAACAAAATGCAAAGATATAGAATGGGGGACAATGCCTGGCTCGAGAGCAGTACGTGTGAAAAAGATCTTGGAGTCCTCGTGGACAACAAGTTAAACATGAGCCAACAATGTCATGTAGCGGCAGTGAAGCCAGTGGGATTTTGGCCTGCATCAAGAGGAGCCTAGTGTCTAGATCCAGGGAAGCCATGCTCCCCATGCTCTATTCCGCTTTGGTTAGACCACACCTGGAATATTGTGTCCAATTCTGGGCACCACAATTCAAGAGAGATATTGACAAGTTGGAATGTGTCCAGAGGAGGGTGACTCAAATGATCAAAGGTCTGGAGAACAAGCCCTATGAGGAGCGGCTTAAGGAGCTGGGCATGTTTAGCCTGAAGAAGAGAAGGCTGAGAGGAGATATGATAGCCATGTGTAAATATGTGAGAGGAAGCCACAGGGAGGAGGAGGGAGCAAGCTTGTTTTCTGCTGCCCTGGAGACTAGGACATGGAACAATGGCTTCAAACTACAAGAAAGGAGTTTCCATCTGAACATGAGGAAGAAATTCCTGACTGTGAGAGCCGTTCAGCAGGGGAACTCTCTGCCCCGGAGTGTGGTGGAGGCTCCTTCTTTGGAAGCTTTTAAACAGAGGCTGGATGGCCATCTGTCAGGGGTGATTTGAATGCAACATTCCTGCTTCTTGGCAGAATGGGGTTGGGCTGGATGGCCTACGAGGTCTCTTCCAACTCTTTGATTCTATGATTCAGGCTAAACACACCCAGCTCTTTAAGCCGCTCCTCATAGAGCTTGTTCTCCAGACCCTTGATCATTTTAGTCGCCCTCCTCTGGACACATTCAAGCTTGTCAATCTCTCTCTTGAATTGTGGTGCCCAGAATTGGACACAATATTGCAGATAAAGTGGTCTAACCAAGGCAGAATAGAGCATGGGGAGCATGACTTCCCTAGATCTAGACACTAGGCTCCTATTGATGCAGGCCAAAATCCCATTGGCTTTTTTTGCCGCCACATGACATTGTTGGCTCATGTTTAACTTGTTGTCCACGAGGACTCCAAGAACTTTTTCACTCGTACTGCTCTCAAGCCAGGCATCCCCCATTCTATATCTTTGCATTTTGTTTTTCCTGCCAAAGTGGAGTATTTTGCATTTGTCACTGTTGAACTTCATTTTGTTAGTTTTGGCCAATCATCTCTATCATGTGTCAAGATCATTTTGAATCCTGCTCCTGTTCTCTGGAGTATTGGCTCTCCCTCCCAATTTGGAGTTTTCCCCTTTGCTTCCCCACTAATAACTTTTCCCATCCTGGCCCCAGTCTGACTTCGCTTGGCCACGTCCCGGGTTTCCATCGTTTGCAATGCTGGCGGATGTGCCTTGCTATTCCGGCAGGGAACATTTTCATATAATGAGTCTTCAGTTTCAGGCTGTGCTCTTGTTTTAATCTGCGCTTTTAAATCAATGTTTCGTACGGCTTCGGCTCCGCAGACAGGATAATAGCCTTTCCAGCTTTCGCTTTGCTTTTAGAGAGAGATACCTGGATTTATATACGGATCGCAGCTTGGAGGATGGATCTACACCAGGCATGAGCAAAGTTGGGCACTCTGGGTGTTTTGGACTACAACTCCCACCATTCCTAACAGCCTCAGGCCCCTTCGGGGCCTGAGGCTGTTAAGAATGGTGGGAGTTGTAGTCCAAAACACCCAGAGTGCCCAACTTTGCCCAAGCTTGATCTACATTGACAAATTGTGACAGTTTGGCATCATGTGAACCACCATAGCTTTACTACATAGATTCCTGGGAGTTGTAGTTTCCCAAAGGTATTTCACCTTCTCTGCCAGGGTCCTGGTGCCCACCAAACTACGACTCCCAAGAGTCCATAGCATTGAGCCTTAAGAGAAATCTACAGCCCCAAAACGTATGGGATGAAATGGTTGCATCTACCCCATAGACTTAAGGTAGTTTGGCATCACTGTAACTGCCATGGCTCACTGCTATGGGATTCTGGGAATTATAGTTTGGTGTGACACCCACCCTCTAAACCAGTGGTTCTCAACCTGGGGTCCCCAGATGCTTTTGGTCTACAACTTCCAGAAATCCCAACCAGTTTACCAGCTGTTAGGATTTCTGGGAGTTGAAGGCCACAAACATCTGGGGACCCCAGGTTGAGAACCACTGCTCTAAACCTTGTAAAACTACAGCTCCTATAGTTGTTGTTGTTATTATTATTATTATTATTATTATTATTATTAATGTCTTTTCAAAGGCTTTCATGGCCGGAATCACTAGGTTGTTGTGTGTTTTACAGGCTGCCTGGTCATGTTCCAGAAGCATTCTCTCCTGACATTTCGTCCACATCTATGGCAGGCATCCTCAGAGGTTGTGAGGTCTGTTGGAAACTAAGAAACAGGGGAATTCCAGACAAGAATAATCAGGACAAGCTTACACCTCCCAACAAAGGATTCCCCCAGGCACCAACCAACCAGACCTTGAAGCTGCAAGGCCATTCAGCCAATCAAGGTGGCCAATTGCAACATTCACAGCTAATGGCCCAGCAGTTTTCATAACAGTAAATAAAGAAGAACACTCAAAAACAGAGGAATCCCAGACAAGAAACAATCAGGGACAGCTAATCACCGCCCAACAAAGGATTCCCCCATGCAGTAAGAAGCAAGACCTTGAAACTGCCAGGCCATTAAATGCTAATCAAGGTGGCCAATTGCAACATTCACATCTAAAGGCCTAGCAGTTTTCATAACAGTAAATAAAGAACAAAACTCAAAAACAGGGGAATTCCAGACAAGAATAATCAGGGCAAGCTAACACCTCCCAACAAAGGATTCCCCCAGGCAGCAACCAACCAGCCCTTGAAGCTGCAAGGGTATTCAGTGCTAATCAAGGTGGCCAATTGCAACATTCACACCTAATAGCCTACCAAGAACACTCAAAAACAGGGGATTTCCAGACAAGAATAATCAGGGCAAGCTAACACCTCCCAACAAAGGATTCCCCCAGGCAGCAACCAACCAGACCTTGAAACTGCAAGGCCATTCAGCTAATCAAGGTGGCCAATTGCAACATTCACACCTAATAGCCTACCAGTTTTCATAACAGTAAATAAAGCAACAACACCCAAAAACAGGGGAATTCCAGACAAGAAACAATCAGGGACAGCTAATCACCACCCAACAAAGGATTCCCCCAGGTAGTAAGATGCAAGACGTTGAAACTATCAGGCCATTAAATGCTAATCAAGGTGACCAATTGCAACATTCACACCTACCTCCAACAGACAAGAGTTCTTTCTCCCACCCTGGACATCATTCCAGATATATAAACCTAATTTTCCTAGTTTTCAACAGACCTCACAACCTCTGAGGATGCCTGCCAGAGATGCAGGCGAAACATCAGGAGACAATGCTTCTGGAACATGGCCAGGCAGCCCGGAAAACACACAACAACCCAGTATGGAAGAAGAACCATTGGTTTGTCAACCGGGGAAATCGCTTGCGGCGGAATGAACGCCTAATCGCCTTGGCACACTGTCAAATATTTCATCGTCTGTCTCATTACCAATAAACCCCCTCAATCGGGGTATTGGAGGAAGTGTTAATTGAAGAAGTAATCATCGCTTACAAACAAAAACCCGGGCCGGCTAATTGCTCGGAGGCGTGGACACCCTGCCAGTGTTCGGCACGGCTTTCGCAGAGCGAAGGAAGAAGGCCCAAGTGCGGCACGCAAGCGCACACCATGAACGTGTCTAGTCAAACTTCCCCAGTCTCCCACACAAGAGACACAATTAGAACCCTCCTAACAGATGGCCATCCAGCTTCTGCTTAAAAATCTCCGAGCTATGGAATCCTGGGATTTGTAGTTTTGCAAGGTCTTTTACCTTCCCTGGGTGCCTCTACATCGAGGAATGCGGTTTGACCCCAATTTAACAGCCATGGCTCCACGTTATGGAATCTTGGGAATTGTAGTTTTGCAAGGTCTTTTACCTTCCCTGGGTGCCTCTACATCGAGGAATGCAGTGTGACCCCAATTGAACAGCCATGGCTCCATGTTATGGAATTCTGGGAATTGTAGTTTTGCAAGGTCTTTTAGCTTCCCGGAGTGCCTCTACACTGTAGAATGAATGCAGTTTGGAACCACTTGAACTGCCATGTCTCCATGCCAAAGAATCCTGGGAATTGTAGTTTTGCAAGGTCTTTCACCTTCCCTGGTTGCATCTACACCGCAGAACAAATGCAGTTTGGAACCACTTGAACCGCCATGTCTACATGCCAAAGAATCCTGGGAATTGTAGTTTTGCAAGGTCTTTTACCTTCTCTGGTTGCATCTACACTGCAGAATAAATGCAGTTTGGAATCACTTGGACTACCATGGCTTAGAGCTATGGGAGTTGTAGTTCTGAAAGGTCTTTTACCTTCCCTGGGTGCCTCTATACTCTAGAATGAATGCAAGTTTTGAACCACTTGAACTGTCTTGGCTCCGAGCTATGGAATCCTGTGATTTGTAGTTTCGCAAGGTAGTTTACCTTCCCTGGATGCCCCATCTCCACTGTAGAATGAATGCAGTTTGGAACCACTTGAACTGACATGGCTCCGAGCTATGGAATCCTGTGATTTGTAGTTTCGCAAGGTCTTTTACCTCCCCTGGATGCCTCTAGAATTAATGCCGTTTGGAACCACTTGAACTGCCACGGCACCGAGCTATGGAGTCCTGGGAGTTGTAGTTCTGAAAGGTCTTTCACCTTCCCTGGTTGCATCTACACTGCAGAATGAATGCAGTTTGGAACCACTTGAACTGTCATGGCTTCAAGCTATGGAATCCTGGAATGTGTAGTTTTGCAAGGTCTTTCACCTTCCCTGGTTGCATCTACAATGTAGAATGAATGCAGTTTGGAACCACTTGAACTGCCATGGCTCAGAGCTATGGAATCTTGGGAGCTGTAGTTTTGAAAGGTCTCTTATGTTCCTTGGGTACCTGGGAGTTGTAGTTTTACAATATCTTTTACTTTCTCTGGCTACCTCTACACTTTAGAATGAATGCAGTTTGGAACCACTTGAACTGCCATGACTCAGAGCTATGGAATATTGGGAGTTGTAGTTTTGAAAGGTCTTTTATGTTCCCTAGGTACCTGGGAGTTGTAGTTTTACAAGATCTTTTACTTTCTCTGGCTCCTTTTCACTTTAGAATGAATGCAGTTTGGAACCACTTGAACCGCCATGGCTAAGAGCTATGAATCTTGGGAGTTGTCGTTTTGAAAGGTCTCTTATGTTCCCTGGGTGCCTGGGAGTTGTAGTTTTACAAAATATTTTACTTTTTTGGCTACCTCTACATTTTAGAATGAATGCAGTTTGGAACCACTTGAACTACCATGGCTAAGAGCTATGAATCTTGGGAGTTGTCGTTTTGAAAGGTCTCTTATGTTCCCTGGGTACCTGGGAGTTGTAGTTTTACAAAATATTTTACTTTTTTGGCTACCTCTACATTTTAGAATGAATGCAGTTTGGAACCACTTGAACTACCATGGCTAAGAGCTATGAATCTTGGGAGTTGTAGTTTTGAAAGGTCTCTTATGTTCCCTGGGTGCCTGGGAGTTGTAGTTTTACCTTCTCTGGCTACCTCTACACTGTAGAGTGAATGCAGTTTGGAACCACTTGAACTTCCATGGCTCAAAGCTATGGAATCCTGGGAGTTGTAATTTTGAAAGGTCTCATGTTCCCTGGGTGCCTGGGAGTTGTAGTTTTACAAGGTCTTTTACCTTCTCTGGCTACCTCTATACTGTAGAATGAATGCAGCTTGGAACCACTTGAACTGCCATGGCTCAGAGCTATGGAATCTTGGAAGTTGTAGTTTTGCAAGGTCTTTTACCTTCCATGGATGCCTCTACACTGTGGAATGAATGCAGTTTGGACTCATTTGAACTGCCATGGCTCAGAGTTAAGGAATCCTGGGAGTTGCAGTTTCCCAAGTCTTGAGCCTTTGCTAGAGAAGGCCTTGGAAAACTATGTCTCTTGGGATTCCACCACCTTTGAGCCAAACTGCATTACTTCCGAAAGCAACCGATCAGCACAATCCAATGGCGTTCCATCTCCTGGACGCAGAGCCATTAGCAGGTCCAAGCCTTCCTTGAGGGATGATGCTTCCAGGAGTGGAAAATGGCTTTCGTGTTCCTCTTCCGCATAGTTTGTTACAATTTAGGGAACGGGGAAATAAATCCGGGGGAGGGTGGCAAGCCACCTCCAGCCACCACCAGGTAATTAATAAATGAAGAGGGTAATTAGGAGCTCTTTGGCTTCCCGCTGACGGCATCGGAATCCGTGTGGGCCCCCAAAAAGTTCAAGAGCAGTTCAGACAAGAGGCAGGTTTCCTTTTCTTTTCCTCCTCCGTTCTGGAGTGGATTTCCTCCTACGCAAAGACTTCCTCTCCTTCCTTCCTCTCCCTCTGAGCCATTCCTCTTTTGTACCTTATTAATGGTGCGTCCACACAGTTGATTTAATGCAGATTGGTCCCACTTGAATAATTTTGTCTCGATGGCTTTTTTTTTTGGTCGTGTCAGGAGTGACTTGAGAAACTGCAAGTCGCTTCTGGTGTAAGAGAATTGGTCGTCTGCAAGGACTTTGCCCAGGGGACACCCAGGTGTTTTGATGTTTTTATCATCCTTGTGGGAGGCTTCTCTCATGTCCCCGCATGAGGAGCTGGAGCTGACAGAGGGAGCTCTCCCCAGATTCGAACCTGCGACCTGTTGGTCTTCAGTCCTGCCGGAACGGGGGTTTAACCCACTGCACCACCGGGGACTCCACGGCTCGATGGCATGGAAACCTGGGAGTTATAGTTTCCCAACGGCCTGAGCCTCCTCCGCCAAAGAGTGCTTGGTACCTGTCGAAACTACAACTCCCAGGATTATATGACATTGAGCCACGTGAGTTCAAATCATCCCAATCTGCATTAAATTGACAGTAGATCCACCCTATGTCTCTCTGTCTCTCTGAGGACTAGAAACATTGGATTCCTGGGAGTTGTAGTCTGGTGAAGTTTCTAGTTTCTCTCTGAGGAGTAGAGACATTGGATTCCTGGGAGTTGTAGTCTGGTGAAGTTTCTAGTTTCTCTCTGAGGACTAGAAACAATGGATTCCTGGGAGTTGCAGTCTGATGAAGCACCAGCACTCTTTGGCAGAGAAGGCACAAGACCTTGTAAAACTACAACTCCCAAAATGCAATAGCATTGAGCCCGGGCAGTTCAAATAGGGTCAAATGGCATTCATTCTGTGGGATAGATGCACCTCTCATTCTACTGTGTAGATCCACCCTATGTCTCTCTGAGGACTAGAAACATTGGATTCCTGGGAGTTGTAGTCTGGTGAAGCACCAGTATCATTTGGGAGAGAAGGCACAAGACCTTGTGAAACTACAACTCCCAGGATGCCACAGCATTGAGCCAGGGCAATTCAAATGGAGTCAAATGGCATTCATTCTGCAGGATAGATGCACCTCTCATTCTACTGTGTAGATCCACCCTATGTCTCTCTGAGGACTAGAAGCATTGGATCCCTGGGACTTGTAGTCTGGTGAAGTGCCAGCACTCTTTGGCAGAGAAGGCACAAGACCTTGTGAAACTACAACTCCCAAGATGCCTTAGCATTGAGCCAGGCAGTTCAATGTTTCTATTCCTCTCTGAGTCCTCTCTGAGGACTAGAAACATTGGATTCCTGGTCTGGTGAAGCAGCAACACTCTTTGGCAGAGAAGGAACAAGACCTTGTCAATCTACAACTCCCAAGATGCCATAGCATTGAGACAGGCAGTTCAAAAGGCATTCATTCTGCAGTATAGATGCACCTCTCATGTAGATCCGTCCTATGGCTCTCTGCCTCTTTGAGGACTAGAAACATTGGATTCCTGGGATTTGCAGTCTGGTGAAGCACCAGCACTCTTTGGCAGAGAAGGCACAAGACTTTGTGAAACTACAATTCTCAAGATGCCTTAGCGTTGAGCCAGGCACTTCAATGTTTCTAGTCTTCTCTGAGTTCTCTCTGAGGACTAGAAACATTGGATTCAAGGGAGTTGTGGTCTGGTGAAGCACCAGCACTCTTTGGTAGAGAAGGCACAAGACCTTGTGAAACTATAATTCACAAGATGCCTTAGCATTGAGCCAGGCAGTTCAATGTTTCTAAGTCCTCTCTGAGGACTAGAAACATGGGGTTCCTGGGAGTTGTAATGTGGTGAAGCACCAGCACCATTTGGGAGAGAAGGCACAAGACCTTGTGAAACTACAACTCCCAAAATGCCATAGCATTGAGCCCGGGCAGTTCAAATGGTGTTCAATGGCATTCATTCTGCAGGATAGATGCACTTCTCACTCTACTGTGTAGATCCACCCTATGTCTCTCTGCCTCTCTGAGGACTAGAAACATTGGATTCCTGGGAGTTGTAGTCTGATGAAGCACCAGCACTCTGTGGCAGAGAAGGCACAAGACCTTCTCTGCCAAAGAGTGCTGGAGCTTCACCAGACTACAACTCCCAAGATGCTATAGCATTGAGCCAGGGCATTGAAGCACCAGCACTCTTTGGCAGAGAAGGCACAAGACCTTGTGAAACTACAACTCCCAGAATGCCATAGCATTGAACCAGGCAGTTCAAATGGGGTCAAATGACATTCTTTCTACAGGATAGATGCACTTCTCATTCTACTATGTAGATCCACCCTATGTCTCTCTGAGTCCTCTCTGAGTCCTAGAAACATTGGATTCCTGGGAGTTGTAGTCTGGTGAAGCACCAGCACTCTTTGGCAGAGAAGGCACAAGACCTTGTAACATCTTGTGTCATGAGGGTTGTAATTTTACAAAGCACTGAGTCCTGGGAGTTTTAGTTTTGCAACATATTGATTCTGTATTGCATTATTTTGTATTGTTTTGTTGCATTTTTATGTTTTTATTTATTTAATTGTGATGTTTGTTTTGTTGTTTTGGTTTTATTTTGTTGTAATGTACTGTTGGAGCTTGGCCTCATGTAAGACACCCCGAGTCCCTTTTGGGGAGATGGTGGTGGGGTATAAATAAAGATTATTATTATTATTACTATTATTATTATTATTATTATTATTCTATTGTAAAACTACAACTCTCAAGATGCCATAGCATTGAGCCAGTCAATTCAATGTTTCTAGTCCTCTCCAAGTCATCACTGAGGTCTAGAAACACTGGATTCCTGGGAGTTGTAGTCTGGTGAAGCACCAGCACACTTTGGCAGAGAAGGTACAAGACCTTGTGAAACTACAACTCCCAAGAGGCCATAGCATTGAGCCAGGGCAGTTCAAATGGGGGGAAACGACATTCATTTTGGAGTGTAGATGCTCCTCTCATTCTACTGTGTAGATCCGCCCTATGTCTCTCTGCCTCTCTGAGGACTAGAAACATTGAATTCCTGGGACTTGTAGTCTGGTGAAGCACCAGCACTCTGTGGCAGAGAAGGCACAAGACCTTCTCTGCCAAAGAGTGCTGGAGCTTCACCAGACTATAACTACCATGATGTCATAGCATTGAACCAGGGCATTGAAGCACCAGCACTCTTTGGCAGAGAAGGCACAAGACCTTGTGAAACTACAACTGCCAAGATACCATAGCATTGAGCCAGGGCATTGAAGCACCAGCACTCTTTGGCAGAGAAGGCACAAGACCTTGTGAAACTACAACTGCCAAGATACCATAGCATTGCGCCAGGGCATTGAAGCACCAGCACTCTTTGGCAAAGAAGGCACAAGACCTTGTGAAACTACAACTGCCAAGATGTCATAGCATTGAGCCAGGACATTGAAGCACCAGCACTCTTTGGCAAAGAAGGCACAAGACCTTGTGAAACTACAACTGCCAAGATGTCATAGCATTGAGCCAGGACATTGAAGCACCAGGACTCTTTGGCAGAGAAGGCACAAGACCTTGTGAAACTACAACTCCCAAGATGCCATAGCATTGCGCCAGGGCATTGAAGCACCAGCACTCTTTGGCAAAGAAGGCACAAGACCTTGTGAAACTACAACTGCCTAGATGCCATAGCATTGCGCCAGGGCACTGAAGCACCAGCAGTCTTTGACAAAGAAGGCACAAGACCTTGTGAAACTACAACTGCCTAGATGCCATAGCATTGCGCCAGGGCACTGAAGCACCAGCAGTCTTTGACAAAGAAGGCACAAGACCTTGTGAAACTACAACTGCCAAGATGCCATAGCATTGCGCCAGGGCATTGAAGCACCAGCACTCTTTGGCAAAGAAGGCACAAGACCTTGTGAAACTACAACTGCCAAGATGCCATAGCATTGCGCCAGGGCACTGAAGCACCAGCAGTCTTTGACAAAGAAGGCACAAGACCTTGTGAAACTACAACTGCCTAGATGTCATAGCATTGCGCCAGGGCATTGAAGCACCAGCACTCTTTGGCAAAGAAGGCACAAGACCTTGTGAAACTACAACTGCCAAGATGCCATAGCATTGAGCCAGGGCATTGAAGCACCAGCACTCTTTGACAAAGAAGGCACAAGACCTTGTGAAACTACAACTGCCAAGATGCCATAGCATTGAGCCAGGGCATTGAAGCACCAGCACTCTTTGGCAAAGAAGGCACAAGACCTTGTGAAACTACAACTGCCAAGATGCCGTAGCATTGAGCCAGGGCATTTAAGCACCAGCACTCTTTGGCAGAGAAGGCACAAGACCTTGTGAAACTACAACTGCCAAGATACCATAGCATTGAGCCAGGGCAGTTCAAATGGGGTGAAAAGGCATTCATTCTGCAGTGTAGATGCACCTCGGCTCTCCAAACGGAAAGGCAACCAAAATGCTACCCAAACTGGAGCAGAGGCCAACCGGAGCGGAGCCTTTCCGTGCCAAGAGTTCAACCGACTGTTATTACCATGGCACTATCAGTGCCTTGCACACGCAAGTGCACACGCGCACACATAGCAATGGATTCTTTTCATCTGTCTCCTGAGACCTCATTAATCCGGCTGGATCCGTGCCCTTTCCTGCTCACCCGCTGGCATCCCTTTCGGAGCCAACGAGAGAGTCGTGATGAGCCACAACCCGGCTGCCCTGATGGCTTCCCAGCTCAGAAACATGCCTGCCAAAGGTGGAAATCGCCAGGCTTCTCTCCATTTCCTCCACTTTGGCTTTCAGTCAATGGAAAGAGGTTCTCCCAGGATCTCCAGAATCGACTCCTTCCTTCCCTTTCTTTAACTTGGACCAATTTTCTCATCAATGCGTGGCTGGTCCACTTCCAGGAGTCTTTCGGTTCTGCAGATCACATTCCCAGTGCGTCTCCACATTGAAGAATTAATGCAGTTTGACACCGCTTTTACAACCACGGCTCAATAGAATCCTTGGAGTTTTACACAGTGTTGAGTCCTGGGAGTTTTAGCATTGCAAAGCAATCAGTTCTAGGAGTTGTCGTTTTGCAACATATTGAGTCCTTGGAGTTGTAGTTTTACAAAGCATTGAGTCCTGCGAGTTGTCATTTTGCAAAGCATTGAAGCCTCAGATTTGTAGTTTTACAAAGCACTGAGTCCTGGGAGTGTTAGTTTTGCAATATCTTAAGTCCTGTGAGTTGTAGTTTTACCAAGCATTGAGTCCTGGGAGTTTTAGTTCTACAACATATTGAGTCCTTGGAGTTGTATTTCTACAAAGCATTCAGTCCACAGAGTTGGAGTTTTGCAACATCTTGATTCCTGGGAGTTGAGGTTTTTGCAAATCCTTGAGTCTTGAGAGTTGTAGTTTGACAAAGCCTTGAGTCCTGGGAGTTGTAGTTTTACAAAGCAATGACTACTGGGAGCTTTAGTTTTCCAATGTCTTGAGTCCTGGGAGTGTTAGTTTTGCAACATCTTGAGTCATTGGAGTTGTAGTTTTACAAGTATTGAGGCCTCAGAGTTGTAGGGTTTTTTTAAATTATTGAGACCTCAGAGTTGTAGTTTTACAAAGCATTGCGTCCTGGGACCGTTAGTTTTGCAACATCTTGAGTCCTGGGAGTTGTAATTTTACAAAGCATTAAGTCCTGCGAGTTGTAGTTTTGCGACATATTGAATCCTTCGAGTTGTATTTTCCCAAAGAATTGAGTCCTCAGAGTTGTAGTTTTGCAACTCCTAGGAGTTGTAGTTTTTACAAAGCCTTGAGTCCTGAGGGTTATAGTTTGACAAAGCATTGAGTCCTGGGAGTTTTAGTTCAACAAACATTGAGTCCTGGGAGTTGTAATTTTACAAAGCATTGAGTCCTGGGAGTTGTAGTTTTGCAACATATTGAATCCTTGGAGTTGTATTTTTCCAAAGAATTGAGTCCTCAGAGTTGTAGTTTTGCAACTCCCAGGAGTTGTAGTTTTTACAAAGCCTTGAGTCCTGAGGGTTATAGGTTGACAAAGTATTGAGTCCTGGGAGTTTTAGTTTTGCAATGTCTTAAGTCCTTGGAGTTGTAGTTTTACAAAGCCTTGAGTCATGGGAGTTTTGGTTTTGCAACGTCTTGAGTCCTGGGAATTGTTGCTTGACAAGGCCTTGAGTGCTGGGAGTTGTAGTTTTGCAGTACTGATTCCTGGGAGTTGTAGTTTACATATCCCTGAGTCCTGTAAGTTATAGTTTTACAGTCTTGGGTCCTGGGAGTTGCAGTTTTACAACATATTCAGCCTTCCCATGAGTGCTGGTGTCTCGCCAAACTACAGCTCCCAAGTTCGCGTGCCAGTTAAAGTGGTCTCAAACTGGATTCATTTCACAGTGTAGAGATGGTTCCATTGAATGAAGAAGTCGTTCCTATCCAAAAACCTTGGGACTCGATGGAAGTCCACAGCTGTGTATGGCCAGAGCCAGGGAACAACAACACCCAGCATCCCTACAACTAGAAGCAGATTCTGGGCATTTTAGTCCACTATATTAGTCCTAACGCAATCGATTTGAACCTGCCTGTTGTCGCCACTCTGTGCATTTGGACTCCAAATCCAATTCTGGCTCAGGCTGGGAATTGCATTAGAAGCGAGGCAAGCCATGCGTCGTCGGCGCATGGATGGGGCCTTCCCGCTTGGCTCTGAGGCGGTGCGGGTGCTCCTGATCCCTTTGACATTTCTGCCGCCCTTGTTTTGCTCAACCAACGTGCTCTAAATAAACTCCGTAGCCTACCAACGCGAAGCCCCGACGGTTTTGCAATATTAATGCATCATGCAAATTATGTAAACGCACGCCGGTTTGCATAAATGACTCGGAGGACCGTAAATCTAGGCTTCCTCCGCGCAGAGGGGGAGAAGGAGAAAAATCCCCGAGATCCTTAAGAGCAGCAGATGTTGCAGATTTGCAAATGTGTGGATATATGTGCGCCTTCAAGTTGCCGGTTGACTTATGGCAACCCCCATGGATTTCAAGGGTCTTTTGAGGCCAGAAGCACTCCGAGGTGGGTTTCACAGTTGACTGTCTGTCCAAAATACAGCCCCACAGGACTTAGGATTCCGTGGTGGTCTCCCATCCAAGTCCTAACCAGGGCCAACCCTGCTTAGCTTCCAAGATCAGAGGTGGGTTTCCCAGTTCCTTCGTCCAAAATAGAGCCCCACAGTACTTGGGGTTCCGTGGCGGTCTCTCATCCAAGTCCTAACCAGGGCCAACCCTGCTTAGCTTCCACCTGGATTTCCCAGTTTCTTCGTCCAAAATAGAGCCCCGCAGCATTTGGAGTTCCATGGCGGTCTCCCATCCAAGTCCTAACCAGGGCCAACCCTGCTTAGCATCCAACATTAGAGGTGTGTTTCCCAGTTCCTTCGTCCAAAATAGAGCCCCACAGCACTTGGAGTTCTGTGGCGGACTCCCATCCAAGTCTTAACCAATGCCAACCCTGCTTAGCTTCCAAGATCAGAGGTGGGTTTCCCAGTTCCTTTGTCCAAAATAGAGCCACACAACACTTGGGGTTCCGTGGTGGTCTCCCATCCAAGTCCTAACCAGGGCCAACCCTGCTTAGCATCTAAGATCAGAGGTGGGTTTCCCAGTTCCTTCTTCTGAAATAGAGCCCCACAGTACTTGGAGTTCCATGGCGGTCTCCCATCCAAGTCATAACCAGGGCCAAACCTGCTTAGCTTCCAAGATCAGAGGTGGGTTTCCCAGTTCTTTCATCCAAAGTAGAGCCCCACAGCACTTGGGGTTCCGTGGTGGTCTCCCATCCAAGTCCTAACCAGGGCCAACCCTGCTTAGCATCCAAGATCAGAGGTGGGTTTCCCAGTTCTTTCATCCAAAATAGAGCCCCACAGCACTTGGGGTTCAGTGGTGGTCTCCCATCCAAGTCCTAACCAGGGCCAACCCTGCTTAGCTTCTAAGATCAGCAGTGGGTTTCCCAGTTCCTTCTTCTGAAATAGAGCCCCACAGTACTTGGGGTTCAGTGGTGGTCTCCCATCCAAGTCCTAACCAGGGCCAAACCTGCTTAGCTTCCAAGATCAGTGGTGGGTTTCCCAGTTCCTTTGTCCAAAATAGAGCCCCACCGTACTTGGAGTTCTGTGGCAGTCTCCCATCCAAGTCCTAACCAGGGCCAACCCTGCTTAGCATCCAAGATCAGAGGTGGGTTTCCCAGTTCCTTCGTCCAAAATAGAGCCCCACAGCACTTAGGATTCCATGGTTGTCTCCCATCCAAGTCCTAACCAAGGCCAAACCTGCTTAGCTTCCAAGACCAGAGGTAGGTTTCCCAGTTCCTTCCTCCAAAATAGAGCCCTGCAGTACTTGGGGTTCTGTGGCGGTCTCCCATCCAAATCCTAACCAGGACCAACCCTGCTTAGCTTCCAAGATCTGGGGTTGGTTTCCCAGTTCCTTTGTCCAAAATAGAGCCCCACCGTACTTGGAGTTCTGTAGCAGTCTCCCATCCAAGTCCTAACCAGGGCCAACCCTGCTTAGCATCCAAGATCAGAGGAAGGTTTCCCAGTTCCTTTCTCCAAAATAGAGCCCTGCAGTACTTGGAGTTCCATGGCGGTCTCCCATTCAAGTCCTGACCAGGGCCAGCCCTGCTTAGCTTCCAAGATCAGGGGTGGGTTTCCCAGTTCCTTCGTCCAAAATAGAGCCCCAAAGCACCTGGGGTTCCATGGCGGTCTCCCATCCAAGTACTAACCAGGACCAACCCTGCTTAGCATCCAAGATCAGATATTGTGGGAGTTGTAGTTTGGCGAGGCGCCAACACTCTTTGGCCATCCAGCCTCTCACAGTACTTAGGATTCTGTGGCGGTCTCCCATCCAAGTCCTAACCAAGGCTGACCCTGCATAGCATCCAAGATGTGGCATTGTGGGAGTTGTAGTTTGCTGAGGCACCAACACTCTTTGGCCATCCGGTCCCTCACAGCACTTGGGATTCTGTGGCGGTCTCCCATCCAAGTCCTAACCAAGGCTGACCCTGCATAGCATCCAAGATCTGGCATTGTGGGAGTTGTAGTTTGCTGAGGCACCAACACTCTTTGGCCATCCGGTCCCTCACAGCACTTGGGATTCTGTGGCGGTCTCCCATCCAAGTCCTAACCAAGGCCAACCCTGCTTAGCATCCAAGAACAGGCATTGTGGGAGTTGTAGTTTGGTGAGGCACCAGCACTTGTGGGTCATCCAGTCCAACCCCATTCTGCCAAGAAGCAGGACAATCGTGTTCAAAGTACCTCCAACAGATGGCCATCCAGCCTCTGTTTAAAAGCCTCCAAAGAAGAAACCTCTTCCTTCTTTGGAAGGACAAAGGGCAAAGTGGTCCTTCCAACCCCATGACTGCAGCACCCATCAACTCCCCTTCCAGTGGCCTTAGGATGATGGGATTTGTAGTCCTCCTCGAACAAAGGCCTCTGTTGGGGAAAGGAAGAGGGCAAAGTGGTCCTTCCAACTCCAAGACTGTGACACCCACCCATCAACTCCCCTTCCAATGGGCTGGGGGTGATGGGATTTGTAGTCCACCTCGAACAAAGGCCTCTGTTGGAGAAAGGAAGCGGGCGAAGTGGTCCTTCCAACCCCAAGACTGTGGCACCCATCAACTCCCCTCAAGTGGAATTTGGATTATGGGATATGTAGTCCTCCTCGAACAAAGGCCTCTGTTTGGGGAAAGGAAGAGGGCAAAGTGGTCCTTCCAACCCCATGACTTTGGCACCCATCACCTCCCCTTCCAATGGCCTGAGGATGATGGGATTTGTAGTCCTCCGCAAACAAAGGCCTCTGTTGGGGAAAGGAGGAGGGCCAATTGGTCCTTCCAACCCCATGGCAGCAACGCCCATCAACTCCCCTTCCAGTGGCCTGAGGATGATGGGATTTGTAATCCTCCTCGAACAAATGCCCCTGTTGGGGAAAGGAAGAGGGCAAAGTGGTCCTTCCAACCCCATGACTGTGGCACCCAGTCTTGGGGCCTGAAGATGATGGGATTTGTAGTCCTCCTCGAACAAAGGCCTCTGTTGGGGAAAAGAAGAGAGCAAAGTGGTCCTTCCAACCCCAGACTGTGGCACCCACTTATCAACTCCCCTTCCAATGGCCTGAGAATGATGGGATTTGTAGTCCTTCTCGAACAAAGGCCTCTGTTGGGGAAAGGAAGAGGGCAAAGTGGTCCTTCCAACCTCATGACTGCAGCACCCATCAACTCCCCTTCCAGTGGCCTGAGGATGCTGGGATTTGTAGTCCTCCCAAAGTAAGAGAGGCAGAGTGTTGAGAGGGTGAATCCCCTCGCCGGCTGTTGGTAAAGCCTCCTGGAAGCCTCCTTCTGTGCTTTTATTTTTAAACCCATCTCCACCCATCTGTCTTCTTGACACTTGTGACACCTACGTCAGTTGCCCCACTTTCACGACGGAACTGGAGTAAGCCGACAAATTTAGGATTCATCTCAGCATTACGGAGAGAGGATTACACAAAACCGGCAGGAGAGAAAGGAGAATGAGACGGAAGAGGGCGGCTCCAAGAGAATGCTGATTTTTGCTTTTTTTTTTTTTGTCTTAGGATCTCTTTCCAACACAGACAGGCCGACGCCTTCAAGCCTGCCCAACTGGACAGACCTTTCGACCTGGAAAATGACCACTGATGGGAAAATACTCTGCACATGCTCAAGGGCATGGTCCTCCACATAGTCCATGATGAATGTGTGCTTAATTAAATACAAAGGCTCCCAAGCTTTAGGTAGAGTCCCTCTGTAACAATGGCGAGGAATTTTGCACATGCCCAGTACCACTCTCTTTCGAATCTCCCAAAGCCACACCTTAATGTGCATAGTTTTCAATTTCGAACTAAGGACAAGCTCTCCCAAGCTCTATAGCACT
>NC_090034.1:105545524-105625524 GCF_037176765.1 Anolis sagrei
ATTATTTTGTGATACGAAATCCAGCATATAGATCTTGTTTGCTGTGACATACTCTGGTTTTGTGTCAGAATAATAATAATAATAATAATAATAATAATAATAATAATTTAAGTTTCCTATGGATTTAAGGCAACCCAATGTGTGCCATAGTATTTATTCTTGGGCAAGGAATAGAGATGGTTTTGCCTATTCCTTCCTCTGAAAGAGAGCTTGACATTCCCTGGTATTCTCCCATCCAAGTCCTAGCCAGGGCTGACCCCGCTTAGCTCCCAAGATCCCCAGCTTTGGGGGGTATTTCAGCACTCTTACACCCCCTTCTCCTAGATTTAGGGCAACCCCTTGGATTCCACTTTAAAGCAACCCAATGTGTGCCATAGTTTTTATTCTTGGGCAAGGTCCTGTGGATTTAGGGCAATCCCCTGGATTCCATATTTTTTTGTTCTTGGTCAAGGAATAGAGGAGCTTTTGCTCGCTCCTTCCTTTGAAATTCAACCCCTAGCAATAGCGACCTCCCTTCCAAGTCCCAACCAGGGCTGACCTTGCTTAGCTCTCAAGATACGCTGCTTTTGGGGTATTTCAGCAGGCTTTAACCCCACTCTCCTGTGGATTTAGGGCAACCCCCTGGATTCCATATTGTTTTATTCTTGGTCAAGGAATAGAGGCGCTTTTGCTTGCTCTAAATTCAAGCCCTAGCAATGACGGCCCCCATCCAAGTCCTAACCAGGGCTGACCCTGCTTAGCTCCCAAGATACTCTACTTTGGGGGTATTTCAGCAGGCTTTAACCCCACTCTCCTGTGGATTTAGGGCAACCCCCTGGATTCCATATTGTTTTATTCTTGGTCAAGGAATAGAGACGGTTTTGGGTTGTTGTAGATTTTTTGGGGGCTATATGGCCATGTTCTAGAGGCATTTTCTCCTGACATTTCGCCTGCATCTATGGCAAGCATCCTCAGAGGTAGTGAGGATGCTATTGGAACTAGGAAAGTGGGTTTATATATCTGTGGAATGACCAGGGTGGGACAAAGGGTTTGCTCCTTCCTCTGAAATTCAACCCCTAGCAATGGCGGTTCCCCATCCAAGTCCTAACCAGGACTGACCTTGCTTAGCTCCCAAGATACTCTGCTTTTTGGGTACGTCAGCATCCTTTAGCCTCACACTCCTGTGGATTTAGGGTAACCCCCTGGATTCCATATTGTTTTATTCGTGGTCTAGGAATAGAGGTGCTTTTGCTTACTCCTTCCTCTGAAATTCAACCCCTAGCAATGGCAGACCCCCATCCAAGTCCCAACCAGGGTTGACCCTGCTTAGCTTCCAAGATCCCCTGCTTTGGGGATATTTTAGGACTCTTAAACCCCACTCTCCTGTGGATTTAGGGCAACCCCCTGGATTCCACATTGTTTTATTTTTGGTCAAGGAATAGAGGAGCTTTTGCTCACTCCTTCCTCTGAAATTCAACCTCTAGTAATGACGGCTTCCCATCCAAGTCCCAACCAGGGCTGACCCTGCTTAGCTCCCAAACTCAGAGGGAGTCTGGTTCTTTTAGGGTCACCCTTACACACACCAGCAGGCCTCTTACCTTATTCCACAGCTCCTGAGACCCATGGGAGGCGTTCAGTTTCTCTCCTTTCCTCTCCTTAGCCTTCCTCTTGCGACAGCCCTGCCGCCCATGCTTTTGCCACGTCCGAGCCCTTGCCCAGGCTACCATAGGGCGGCAAAAGGGCGAGGGTCCGGTTCGGGAGGCGCCAGGGTTGCTTGCCCAGAGAAGCCTCCAAGGAGAAATGAGATCCAGAAGGTGGGGATGAGAATCAGAAGGTGGAAATAAGAATCAGAAGGTGGGAATAATCAGGAGCTGTCTTTGAGGCTTCAGCAATGCCAAACTGTGCCAAAAAGGGAAGAAGGATTTGGAGGAAAGCCTCGCCCAAACTGGGGCAACCCAAGGGTGCAAATATGGTAAGGGAAACCCCTCAGAGGATCCGAGGAAAAGCTTGGCAATCAGCAGACAACAAAAAGGCGCATGGAGGAGGCGAAAGAAGGAAGGGATTCCTCCTTCCCTTTCCAGGGCGTGGAAAGCCGGCAAAAGCGGTTAGGACAAGACTAAAAGCGGGTTTTTTTTAAATGCCAAGGCATGGGAGGTTCTAATGGCAACGGGTCTTCCCGATAATCCGAATTGGTGGGTGTCGGATTGGGAGAGGAAAAGGCGAGGCGCACAAAGGCGCAAAAACGAGTCGCGTAAAAAGGAGTCGCGTAAAATCAGCAAGGGCGCACGGCTCTCTCTCTGCTTTCTCTCTCTCTGCTTTCTCTTCCTTGGAGACAAGAAAAGGTTTGAAGCAGCCCCCCAAAAATGCACACACAAAGAGAGAGGGGTTCTGTCTCCCTTTGTGTCCCCCTCCCCCCGGCCTAAATCGTCCTTGGCGGAAGGATGGAGAGGTGTTTGGAGAGATTGCTTTTCGGAGAGGCGGCGCCCACGTTCCGGTTCTCGCCGGCTCAGGAGCACCAACCCGGCTTTCCCAACCTCAGAGGCCGGCTTCTTCTCTCCCCCTCCTCCTCTTCTTCCTCCTCCTTCTCTTCCTCCTCCTTCCTCCTCCTCCTCCTCGTTGCTTGGCGAAGGGAGGCGCCTCGGCCGACGCCCACGGTTGGCATCCCACGCCGAGCACCAACCCAATGCCTTTTTGTGCCTCTTTAGAATGGAGTTAGTGGTGCCAAAGGAGGGCAGAGCTAAGCTTTGGGGTCAGGAAAACAAACACAAACATGCCCAGGGAAGAAAGGCAAAGGGAATGCCTACTCTTAAGATGCTCCTTCCAGCTGAGTCAGATCCTCCTCCATTTCCAGCATCGATATCATCGACTCTAACCAGCAGCCACGGTTTGGAGGCATGGCTCGAACCCTGGCCAAGCTTTTCTCTCTCTCCAGCTCGCTCCTTTTTTTGGTTTTCCTCTTAGCCAGAGATGGAGAGGGATGCAGGATCCAGGCCGCTTTCCTTCCTCCCTTCCTTCCTTCCTTCTCTGCTGGGTACCAAAAAGTGGGAGGGGGATGTCTTCCTGACTCATGAATATGCAAATAAAGGGGAAGGGATAAGGCAGGTCACGCCCCTTCGATTTCTTAAAGGCACCCTGCCCCCTTTCAACCTCCTTGAAGGAGGGTGTGTTCTGGAACAGTTGTTCCAGGAGCTCCAAATTTATTTGCTTTGAATTAAATGTTGGTTTGCAATCCCAGGCTTGGGATTTTGCATCAGGGTGGCTTCCTGTTATAGTTTGCAATCATAGGGCAAGCCACCTGTCTATTATAGTTAGGATCCCTGGTCCCGCCCCTCTCTGGGTTTTTTGGAGGGAAGGAGCCATCTTTCAGTTAGTCTCAGCCAGGGGCGGCTCGTACATTACGCGAAGTAAGCGTTCGCAGAACACTTTTTTTTTCCAGGGGCGCAGAGGCACCTTTGTAAATGCCCCTCGACTGCCACTTGAGGAGCGCCCCCTCAGCTCACAACAGCGAGCAGAGCCAGCGCTCAATCGTTCTCCGCGTTCGACCCCTTCCCCATGACCAGCTACCTTTCCCGATCCCCCGGCGCTCCACCCGCCTCCTCTCTCCAATCCACGGGTGGGCCAAGGGGCGGAGCTGCCGCGCCTGGCCCTCTTCGGGTCCGGAGGTGTGTCTGAAGACCCCAGCGTGCGCACCAAAAGTCGCCTCTTCTCCTGACTTTCTCTTCAGCCATTGGGACCAAGAGAGAGAGAGAGAGAGAGACCCTCTGGCTGGAGGTATCTCCCACCTCCGTTCCCTCCTTTGTTTTTGCACCTACCTTCAGGAAAGATGGGCATCTCCACCTCTCTCTCTCTCTCTCTCTCTCTCTCTTGGTCCCAATGGCTGAGGAGAAAGTCAGGAGAAGAGGTGACTTTTGGTGCACACACCGGGGTCTTCAGGCATGCCTCCAGACCCAAAGCGGGCCGGGCAAAGGAGCACGTGCAGCAAGTGTAGTTACTGGGATGTATAGTTCACCTACAATCAAAGAGCATTCTGAACTCCACCAATGATGGAATTGAACCAAGTATGTTACACAGAACTCCCACGACGAACAGAAAATATATATCAATGATTGGTTGGGGGGGGGGGTGCCAAAATACTGTTTGCTTACCATTGAAAATTACCTAGGGCCGCCTCTGGTCTCAGCAAAAGAAGTCAATGCAAAGGATGTATACAGACGTCCTCCTGTGCAAAGGCTTCGTCCCTTAAGACTTTCCGGGGGAGAACAGTCTTGAGAGACTCTAAAGATTCCCAAAGGTTCCAGGGAAACAGCCTTACAGCCCTGAGGAATTCCGGAGGGAATAACAGCTCTAACCATCAAAGCAGCTAAGTGATTACAGGCCTGTTGGTACGTCTACTCGGTTCTGAGACACAGTTCAGCCGGTAGTGGATTCAAATCAGTTAGGTTTAGGTTCACAGCAGCCTGGGAGGAGCTACAAAGGGGAATTTTCCTTTAAACAAGGTTTTTGAAGATAGTGCCTGTTTCCTGTGAACAAGATTGCAAGAGCCAAGAGACTGTTTAGAAAACTCTACAATTCCTCAGTTCTTGTGGGTTTTTTCGGGCTATATGGCCATGTTCTAGAGGCATTTCTCCTGACGTTTCGCCTGCATCTATGGCAAGCATCCTCAGAGGTGAGGTCTACAATTCCTGTTTGTTCATCAATAAAAGACTCATATATTTTTTAGCTCAAGCCTCATAAAGACTGTTTAATAAGGGAAATTTCTCTAAAGGCTTCTTTTCGGGGGCCCTGGCTTCCTGCTGGATCCAAGCCATACATCCTCTCTTAAAATCACTTCATTTCAAGTCCAGCGGCGACAGAACAGGGTGAGCTTTGGCTGGATGCACATTGCCACACAATATAGTTTCAAACTGCATGCTGTGGCAATGTAGATCCAGCCTCTGGCAGCCCATCATCTGGATCCTTTTCTCTTTCCTTCCTGCTGGCTTTAAGCATAAATGTTAAACTCATGTCCTGTGTTTTCATTCTTATCCCGTGTGTTTAATATTTTATTTATTTATTTATTACATTTCTATCCTGCCCTTCTCCCCACAAAGGGACTCAGGGTGGCCTTACATAAGCATTCGAAGATGCTATCCATATAATAATTATAATAATCTATCTATATATAAATGCTCTCTGCATAATGAGTTCCTTAAAAACAAAAGAACCAATGAACGAAATCACACCAAATTTAGCAACAGAACATTTCACAACACAAGGAGTGACCATCACTCAAAAAATTATGATTTTGTCATTTGGGAGTTGTAGTTGCTGGGATTTATAGTTCACCTACAATAAAAGAGCATTCTGAACTCCACCAATGATGGAATTGAACCAAACGTGGCACACAGGATTCCCATGACCAACAGAAAACACCAGAAGGATTTGGTGGGCATTGACCTTGACATTGGGAGTTGTAATTCACCAACATCCAGAGAGCACTATGGACGCAAACGATGATGGGTCTGGACCAAACTCAGCACAAATATTCCATATACCCAAATATGAACACAGGTGGAATTTGGGGAAATAGACCTTGACATTTGGGAGTTGTAGTTACTGGGATTTATAGTTCACCTACACTCAAAGAGCATTATGAACTCCACCAACAATGGTATTGAACCAAACTTGGCACACAGAACTCCCTTGACCAACAGAAAATACTAGAAGGGTTTGGTAGCCACTGACCTTGAGTTTTGGAGTTGTAGTTTACCTACATCCAGAGAGAACTGTGGACTCAAACAGTGAGGGATTTGGACCAAACTTGGCACAGATAGTCAATATGCCTGCATGTGAACATAGATGGAGTTTGGAGAAAATAGACCTTGACATTTGGGAGTTGTAGTTGCTGGGATTTATAGTTAATCTACAATCAAAGAGCATTCTGAACTCCACCAACGATGGAATTGGGCCAAACTTCCCACACAGAACCTCCATGACCAACAGAAAATACTATATATGATTCACACACAAACACACATATGCACGTATATGACAGATATAGTATAATAGATTTGAAAGGGACCCCTAAAGAAGGACAATTATATGTTGCATGTTCCAGAGTAAGCAAACCGAACAATCTCCACATCAGCACTGACAAAGAAACAACAAAAAATACTGTTTACCCACAAGCAGAAAGAAATTACATATATTAGAAACCAACACTTTCTCATTACTTTATTTTCCAGATCACCAGGCTGGGTCACAGCAACGCGTGGCAGGGAAAAGCTAGTAATAATAATAAACCTTTATTTATACCCCGCTACCATCTCCCGAAGGACTTGGTGCGGCTTACAAGAGGCCGAGCCCAAATACATCAACAAAACAACAACATATATATATAGGTAGAAAAAACGAAATGCAAAGATACAGAATGGGGGACAATGCCTGGCTCGAGAGCAGTACGTGTGAAAAAGATCTTGGAGTCCTCGTGGACAACAAGTTAAACATAAGCCAGGAATGTGATCTGGCGGCAAAAAAGCCAATGGGATTTTGGCCTGCATCAATAGGAGCCTAGTGTCTAGATCTAGGGAAGTCATGCTCCCCATGCTCTATTCCACTTTGGTTAGACCACACCTGGAATATTGTGTCCAATTCTGGGCACCACAATTCAAGAGAGATATTGACAAGCTGGAATGTGTCCAGAGGAGGGCGACTCAAATGATCAAGGGTCTGGAGAACAAGCCCTATGAGGAGCGGCTTAAGGAGCTGGGTATGTTTAGCCTGAGGAAGAGAAGACTGAGAGGAGATAGGTTAACCATGTATAAATATGTGAGAGGAAGCCACAGGGAGGAGGGAGCAAGCTTGTTTTCTGCTTCCCTGGAGACTATGGAACAATGGCTTCAAACTACAAGAGAGGAGATTCCATCTGAACATGAGGAAGAACTTCCTGACTGTGAGAGCCATTCAGCAGTGGAACTCTCTGCCCCAGAGTGTGGTGGAGGCTCCTTCTTTGGAAGCCTTTAAACAGAGGCTGGATGGCCATCTGTCAGGGGTGATTTGAATGCAGTATTCCTGCTTCTTGGCAGAATGGGGTTGGACTGGATGGCCCAGGAGGTCTCTTCCAACTCTTTGATTCTATGATTCTATTATTCATGGGCCATCCAGCCCACCCCATTCTGCCAAGAAGCAGGAATATTGCATTCAAATCACCCCTGACAGATGGCCATCCAGCCTCTGTTTCAAAGCTTCCAAAGAAGGAGCCTCCACCACACTCCAGGGCAGAGAGTTCCACTGCTGAACAGCTATTGATGAGGTCTCTTCCAACTCTTTGATTCTTTGATTCTATGATTCTATATCAATAGAATCACAATTAAAGCTATAAAATCCATTTTAAAACATTATATAAAATTCATTTTATAGAAATACTAACCGTCCCCTGCCACGCGTTGCTGTGGCCCAGTCTGTGTATATGTGTTTTGTGTGGGTATATGTGTGTATATATCTTTGTGTATATGTGTATATAGTGTGTTTGTGTGTATATATGTGTGTGTGTGTGTTTGCATATGTATGTGTGTGTGTATATTTATTGGTATATTTATTGGTTTTGCTTTTTAAGTCTCTTCAACTCCCATGATTCCCTAGCATTGAACCATGGCAGTTGAAGTGGTATCAAACTGCCTTAATTCAACAGTGTGAATGCACCCTGAGATTCCAGAGACCAGAGTTCAAATCCCTGCTCAGTCAAGGAAGTCTTTAGAATGACCTTTGTCCTCCTGAGAGTCACCAAATGAGTTTCAATGTCCAAGTGGGGATTTAAACCCCGATCTCCCAACGTATTTATCCTATTATCCACATCTTGGCTCTTGCTCAAAACCATATTCAGCGAGAATCTCTCCATTGAGTGTCTCGTCTTCTTTTTTTGTTTCCCAAAGAGCGTGTCCCTGGCTGTAACCCAGTTTTGGGGAGCTTTGGGAAACTCAGCATTTCCAGCCAGGGATTAAGCCTGGCTGTCTGGCTCAGCAAAGATATTAATAGAGCTCCCCTCTTCTGTTTTTGGATCTTTTTCTCCCCAAAGCTGCTAGTGGCACAGAAACGTCCCAAAGCGGAACCAATAACCCTGTGTCATTCAAAAGCTTGCTATCATCAGGATAACAGCTGGAGTCACTGAAACATATTTTCTTCCCTTCTTTGGGGCATTCCGCATGCCGAAATGTATTGTGGGGATCCATAATGTTTGCAAGACACAGCCTTATATCCCAGAATATCAAGGCAGAAAATACCACAATATCTGCTTTGAACTGGGTTATCTGAGTCCACACTCAGATAATGTGGGATTTCCTGCATTGATATTCTGGGATATAGGGCGGTGTGGAAGGGCCCAGACAGGAGGAAACCATGAAAATGAACAAAATCTGGTCACTAGTATTAAAAAGCACCATAGAATCATAGAATCATAGAATCAAAGAGTTGGAAGAGACCTCCTGGGCCATCCAGTCCAACCCCATTCTGCCAAGAAGCAGGAATGTTGCATTCAAATCACCCCTGACAGATGGCCATCCAGCCTCTGTTTAAAAGCTTCCAAAGAAGGAGCCTCCACCACACTCCGGGGCAGAGAGTTCCACTGCTGAACGGCTCTCACAGTCAGGAAGTTCCTCGTCATGTTCAGATGGAATCTCCTCTCTTGTAGTTTGAAGCCATTGTTCTGCGTCCTAGTCTCCAAGGAAGCAGAAAACAAGCTTGCTCCCTCCTCCTCCCTGTGGCTTCCTCTCACATATTTATACATGGCTATCATATCCCCTCTCAGCCTTCTCTTCTTCAGGCTAAACATGCTCAGCTCCTTAAGCCGCTCCTCATAGGGCTTGTTCTCCAGACCCTTGATCATTTTAGTCGCCCTCCTCTGGACACATTCCAGCTTGTCTCTTGAATTGTGGTGCCCAGAGTTGGACACAATATTCCAGGTGTGGTCTAACCAAAGCGGAATAGAGCATGGGGAGCATGACTTCCCTAGATCTAGACACTAGGCTCCTCTTGATGCAGGCCAAAATCCCATTGGCCTTTTTTGCCACCACATCACATTGTTGGCTTATGTTTAACTTGTTGTCCACGAGGACTCCAAGACCTTTTTCACACGTACTGCTCTCGAGCCAGGCATTGTCCCCCATGCTGTATCTTTGCATTTTGTTTTTTCTGCCTAAGTGGAGTATCTTGCATTTGTCCCTGTTAAACTGCATTTTGTTAGTTTTGGCCAATCATCTCTCTAATCTGTCCAGATCGTTTTGAATCCTGCTTCTGTCCTCTGGAGTCTTGGCTATCCCTCCCAATTTGGTGTCGTCTGCAAACTTGATGATCATGCCTTCTAGCCCTTCATCTAAGTCATTAACAAAGATGAATCAAGACCAGAATCAAGACATTCAATAATGAACACCACTCAGAAACAAAACAAGCTGTTGCACTCTAGCCCTGAAACGCCTTTTCACCAGCAGAGGAACTTCTTTCCAGGCAAACCTTTACAGAAACAAGTACATGAACCAAAACAGGAAAGTTGAATCATGAACTTGAGAGCAGAGACAGGAAAATCATCCTTTAGCAATGTTGTCTCCTATGAGAGGCTTGAAGCCAGACTACTTAATTTAAGCCTGTCCGGGCACCCATGACATCATGCCGAATACACCTGGACTTCAAGGTTTTCTCACAGATTCTATGAGAATATCTAGTGAGTCTGTTTTTTACTCCCTCTGTTCTCACTGGGTAGATGCAGGGATGCTGTGGATGTAGCATACCTGGATTTCAGGAAGGCCTTCTTTGACAAGGTCCCCCACGAACTTCTGGCAAACAAACTAGTCCAATGTGGGCGAGGCAAAACTACGGTGAGGTGGATCAGTAATTGGTTAAATTGACAAACCCAGAGGGTGCTCACTAATGCTTCCTCTTCATCCTGGAAAGAAGTGACGAGTGGAGAGCCATCATCCTGGTCCTGGTCCTGTTCAACATCTTTATTAATGACTTAGATGAAGGGCTAGAAGGCATGATCATCAAGTTTGCAGATGGGACCAAATTGGGAGGGATAGCCAATACTCCGGAGGACAGGAGCAGAATTCAAAACGATCTTGACAGATTGGAGAGATGGGCCAAAACTAACAAAATGAAGTTCAACAGGGACAAATGCAAGATACTCCACTTAGGCAGAAAAAACGAAATGCAAAGATACAGAATAGGGGACAATGCCTGGCTCGAGAGCAGTACGTGTGAAAAAGATCTTGGAGTCCTCGTGGACAACAAGTTAAACATGAGCCAATAATGTGATGTGGCGGCAAAAAAAGCCAATGGGATTTTGGCCTGCATCAATAGGAGCCTAGTGTCCAGATCTAGGGAAGTCATGCTCCCCATACTCTATTCCGCTTTGGTTAGACCACACCTGGAATATTGTGTCCAATTCTGGGCACCACAATTCAAGAGAGATATTGACAAGCTGGGATGTGTCCAGAGGAGGGCGACTCAAATGATCAAGGGTCTGGAGAACAAGCCCTATGAGGAACGGCTTAAGGAGCTGGGCATGTTTAGCCTGAAGAAGAGAAGGCTGAGAGGGGATATGATAGCCATGTATAAATATGTGAGAGGAAGCCACAGGGAGGAGGAGGGAGCAAGCTTGTTTTCTGCTTCCCTGGAGACTAGGACGTGAAACAATGGCTTCAAACTACAAGAGAGGAGATTCCATCTGAGCATGAGGAAGAACTTCCTGACTGTGAGAGCCGTTCAGCAGTGGAACTCTCTGCCCTGGAGCATGGTGGAGGCTCCTTCTTTGGAAGCTTTTAAACAGAGGCTGGATGGCCATCTGTCAGGGGTGATTTGAATGCAATATTCCTGCTTCTTGGCAGAATGGGGTTGGACTGGATGGCCCAGGAGGTCTCTTCCAACTCTTTGATTCTATGATTCTTTTTTCAAATGTTATTTTATTTTTTTATCCCACTCCCACCCTCCCCTCCTTATACATGCAATTTATACAGCAAAACTACAGAATTTACATTTCAAATATCAATCTCAGTCTGAATTTTTCCACTCCACATCTTAGCACATTCACTAAATAATTCCTAACTCTTAGTTATTGCCTTTTCAATTTTATCTATATTGTTCCATTTGCAATTATTTACTCCCTCTGTTCTCAGGCCTAATCTAGTTTCCCGGGAAAACTCCCCAGCAGACCAAGGACTTTCACTTTCCCCTGTAGCTTGGGAACCAGGACTGGAATCCAAAATATCAGCCTTCACTGCCTTGGTCTCATCTGCCTGCAATTCTCTCCGATCACACAGACTCCTCATTTTGAAACCCAACATCCCTCTAATAGTCTGACAAATCCTTGCTGTGCTACAACACAAGCAATCAAAGACCAGTCAACACCTCTGAAGCACAGGATGTCTCCAGACAACAGAGGCTAGCATTTAGTTGCCATGAAGTTTGCAAAGTCAATCTGTGAGGATATCTTCATAGAGGTAGCTTGACTGTTGTTGCCTGGAGGCATCCTGTTCCCAGTGTCAGAGTGGTTGACTTAGCCTGCAGTGCCTTTTGTGTTCTTTGATTCATGTGAACAACTCTAGACAGCAAGCAATCAAGTGCCAGCAAACACCTCCCAAACAGAGGATGCCTCCAGGCAACAACATCCAAGCTACCTCTATGCAGAGACCCTCACTGATGGACTCATGGCTATTCAATGCTATTCAAGCTTGCTAATTGCAATATTCATACTTGCTTCACACAGACAAGGTTTCTTTCTCCCACCCTGGACTTTATTCCACAGATATATATACACTCCACTTGCTTCACAACCTCTATGCAGAGACCCTCACTGATTGACTTTGCAACTGCAAGGCTACTCAATGCTTGCTCATTGCAACATTCACACTTGCTTTAAACAGACAAGGTTTCTTTCTCCCACCCTGGACATTATTCCATAGATATATATACACTCCACTTGTTTCACAACCTCTATGCAGAGATCTTCACTGATTGACTTTGCAGCTGCAAGGCTACTCAGTGCTTACTCATTGCAGCATTCACACTTGCTTCACACAAGCAAGGTTTCTTTCTCCCACCCTGGACATTATTCCACAGATATATATACACTCCACTTGCTTCACAACCTCTATGCAGAGACCCTCACTGATTGACTTTGCAACTGCAAAGCTACTCAATGCTTGCTCATTGCAACATTCACACTTGCTTTAAACAGACAAGGTTTCTTTCTCCCACCCTGGATTTTATTCCACAGATATATATACACTCCACTTGCTTCACAACCTCTATGCAGAGACCCTCACTGATTGACTTTGCAACTGCAAAGCTACTCAATGCTTGCTCATTGCAACATTCACACTTGCTTTAAACAGACAAGGTTTCTTTCTCCCACCAGGGACATTCCACTTGCCTCACTGCCAACAGAACCTCTGAAGATACCATTAGCCACAGATGCAGGTGAAACGTCAGAAGATAATGCTGCTGGAACATGGCCATAGATCCCAGAAAACTCAGATCAATCCAGGATTATTATAATCCAGGGGTAAGGTAGGTAAAGGTAGTCCCCTGACATTAAGTCCAGTCATGTCTGACTCTGGGGTGTGGTGCTCATCTCCATTTCTAAGTCGAAGAGCCAGTGTTGTCCGTAGACACCTCCAAGGTCCTGTGGCCGGCATGACTGCATGGGGAGGTTTCACCAAAGTAGAAGAGAGTGGGACTGTGTCTTCCCTCGATCCAGACACTATTCTCTTTTACTTGCACCTGGAAGCCCACATTTCCTCCACTTCGCAACCTTCCCTCCATAGACAAATGCATTTTTAAGGGCAGAAAAACCCCACAGGTTTCTGCTTGTGTGTTTGTCTTCCCCAGAACACTTCAGGACGCAGAGCTGCCAGGGGGAAAAACACACACCAAGCTCTCACGGCTGCATTATTCTTCCTGACAGGCTTTCTCAGAGGAGGAAGGAGGAGGAGGAACAACAGGATCTTCTTTCCACGGTCCAATGCAAACATCACTTGGGAACCCCACGCTGGGAATCGACACGAAAGGGATTGGCACATAGAAGTTCCAGTATGGAGCAAGAAATCACTTCTTCTGCAAAGGGATTTAACATACAGAGCTTGGATAAGGAGAAGTCCCAATTGTTTGTAAAAATCTTAGGATTCTGGGGGTTGCGCTCCAGTTTCTTGCTCTCAGAAGAAACTGGCAAAACCACGTCAAAGTCTTCTTGCCTAAGAAGACTTTATGAAATGGATGGGGTCGCTATAAGTCAACACGCAAATGGAAGACATCGAAATATACGCATAGGTACAAACTGACTGTTCTTTCATTATTATTATTATTATTATTATTATTATTATTATTATTTGAAACACAACAAGATGAGTCCACAGCAGACACTCTGCTGGCTTTTGTATTGGATCACACGTCAGACACTTCCCAAGTGCCTAGGACTGTGTGATGTATCCGAACTCAAGAACGGAAAACGGAATGTTGGTGGGCAGGAAAAGCGATTGAAAAATGGGACTCAAAGCCTACCTGAAAAACTTTGGGATAGACACTGAGAACTGGGAAGCCCTGGCCCTTGAGCACTCCAGCTGGAGGTCAGCTGTGACCAGCAGTGCTGCAGAATTTGAAGAGGCACAAATGGAGGGTGAAAGAGAAAAACGTACCAAGAGGAAGGTGCATCAAGCCAACCCTGACCGAGACCACCTTCTACCTGGAAACCAATGCACTCACTGCGGGAGAAGATGCAGGTCAAGAATAGGGCTCCACAGTCACCTATGGACCCACCAGAACACTAATCCTGGAAGACCATCCTGTTCGGCCAATGAGGGATTTCCTAAGTGAAGTGAAGTGATGTATTGGCGAATAATGCGTGCAGATCCCAGCAAGGTGGCCTTTTGCAGCTGACAGGTGGCAATTTTGTCAGTGCCAATTGTGTTTAAGTCCAGGCCAAGGTCTTGAGGCACTGCACCCAGTGTGCCAATCACCATTAGGATCCCCTTGACTTGCTTTTGCCAGAGCCTTTGCAATTCAATATTTAAATTCTCATATCGTGTCAGCTTTTCCAAATGTTTCTCTTCAATCCTGCTATCACCTTTTATGCAACATCCACAAAAATTATTATTATTAGTATGATTTGATACACAACAAGATTAGTACACAGCACGCAAGATCACTATGCTGGCTTTTGTATTGGATCACATGTCGGACACTTCCCAAGTGTCTAGGACCGTGTAATGTATTGATGAATAATGGTGCAGGTCCACGTAGGCTGGCCTTTTGCAGCTGACAGATGACATAGACACTGAGAACTGGGAAGCCCTGGCCCTTGAGCGCTCCAGCTGGAGGTCAGCTGTGACCAGCAGTGCTGTAGAATTTGAAGAGGCACACGTGGAGGACGAAAGAGAGAAATGTGCCAAGAGGAAGGCGCGTCAAGCCAACCCCGACCGGGAATCCTTCCACCTGGAAACCAATGCCCTCACTGCGGGAGAACATGCAGGTCAAGAATAGGGCTCCACAATCACCTACGGACCCACCACCAGGACACCGACCTTGGAGGGCCATCATCCTCGGACTACAAGGGATCGCCTAAGTAAGTAAGTAAGTAAGTAAGTAAAGTAACACACACACACACATACTTTATTGAAGATTGGAAAGGAGCTATCCAAAATACAGAGCTATAGCTCAGAACCTTGGATAGTTCCTCCCAAATAAAACCTAAAGCGGATTCACTGCCCAGTAGAGGAAAAAAAGCCAGATAGAGCCCTGACTTGCTTGAAATCGTCCTCTCTGTGGTGGAATTCCCTGATCAAACGGTCACTCTTTCCCTTGAATCACCAAAGAAAGGGTTTCTTGAAAGCCAGAAGTTTGAAAACCACGCTTTGAGGTTTGCCGGAGTTTGAATTCCTCGAAATAATGCATCCCTTTTTGGACGCAGGCGGGCTTTTCAGCACTTGCAGGCCTGCTCCAGTTTCCTCTCCAAATAACAAATTAAAATTTCCTCCACGTCGCCATCGACATATGCTTTCAGGAGAAGAAGAAGAAAAAAACAGCCAACTCACCAACCCTCTCGCTTCCGAAAGGAAATGCATTTCCTCCCCAAAATAGAAGAAAATGCATATGTTTCCATACAGATGTATGCCTGGGACAGCACCCACAAATACGTTCCGGATGCTAATACAAAGACGGGCTTATCGGTAAACAGCCAAGATTAAATAGGAAATTTCAATGCGGAAACGCACACAACTTTACGATGGTATCTGAGTTGCCATTTTGAAGACAGCAGCCTTGGCATTCTCCAAATGTTAGATGTTGGCCTTGACATCTGCATTTATTAATCTCCAATCTCTGATTCCAGCAGAGCCACCAGTCATATAGCTGACTCTCAGTTAACTGGCACCCAAGAGGATTGGGACATAAAGTATTATTATTATTATTATTATTATTATTATTATTATTATTATTATTATTAGAAACACAAGATGATGAGTCCACAGCAGACACTCTGCTGGCTGTTGAATTGGATCACACATCAGACGCTTCCCAAGTGTCTAGGACTGTGTGATTTATTATTATTATTATTATTATTATTATTATTATTATTATTATTAGAAACACAAGAAGATGAGTCCACAGCAGACACTCTGCTGGCTGTTGAATTGGATCACACGTCAGACACTTCCCAAGTGTCTCGGACTGTGTGATGTATTGGCGAATAATGCGTGCAGATCCCAGTGAGGTGGCCTTCTGCAGCTGGCAGATGGTAATTTTGTCATCGCCGATTGTCTTTAAGTGCAGGCCAAGGTCTTTAGGCACTGCACCCAGTGTGCTGATCACCACTGGGACCACCTTGACTGGCTTATGCCACAGTCTTTGCAGTTCGATCGTTAAATCCTAATATTGTGTCAGCTTTTCCAGTTGTTTCTTTGCAATCCTGCTGTCACCTGGGATTGCGACATCAACGATCCATTCTTTGTTGTTTTAACACGATTGTGAGATCAGGAGTCTTGTGCTCCAGAACTCTGTCTGTCTGAATTCTGAACTTCCAGAGAAGTTTGGCGTGTTCGTTCTCTGTAACTTTTTTTGGCTTGTGATCCCACCAGTTCTTTATCGCAGGCAGATGGTGTTTGTGGCACAAGTTCCAATGAATCATCTGAGCAACTGTGTTGTGCCTCTGCTTGGAGTCTGACCACGATCTTCTTGCAGCAGCTGAGGATGGGATCTATTGTTTCGTCTGCTTCCTTGCAGAGTCTATATTTGGGATCTGTCATCGACTTTTCAATTCTGGCTCTGATGGCCTTGGTTCAAATGGCTTGTTCTTGGCCTGCCAGAATCAGGCCCTCCTTTGTGTCCTTTTTCAGAGTTCCATTTGTGAGCCACAGACATGTTTTTTCTTTGTCAATTTGGCTCTCAATGTTTCCCAGGAACTGTCCATGGAGAGAGAGCCTTCTTTTGCCAGTTTTCTCTTCTGCTCTGGATTGTGTTTTTACAGTATTCCCTCTTTGCCTTTTGCACTTGAAGCAGTTTACTACTATTGACATCCCTCAATAGTTATTATTATTCCCTCAATAATAATAATAATAATAATAATAATAATAATAATAATAATAATAAATATTATTAGTAGTACAATGGTCTCTCAGTTGACGGGCGCTCATGGAACTTCATAGATATCATGTTGTTGTTGTTGTTGTTGTTAATACTATAGGCTCTCAGTTGACTCATAGTCTGATTTGGGAGAGATAAAGTGGCGTATTTATTATTATTATAATTATTATAAATATTATTAGTAGTACAGTGGTCTCTAAGTTGACAGCCACTCATGGAGCTTCATAGATACCATGTTGTTATTGTTGTTGTTGTTGTTAATACTATAGACTCTCAGTTGACTCATAGTCTGATTTGGGAGAGATAAAGTAGAGTATTTATTATTATTATTATTATTATTAGTAGTAGTAGTAGTAGTAGTACAATGGTCTCTCTGTTGACAGGCACTCATGGGGCTTCATAGATACCATGTTGTTGTTGTTGTTCATACGATAGACGTGGCTCATAGTCTAATTTGGGAGAGATAAAGTGGGGTATTTATTGTTGTTGTTGTTGTTGTTGTTGTTGTTGTTGTTGTTGTTATTCCAAATTCAGACTGTCAGACTTTTGGAGCTCATGATCATGTTAAAAAACCAAATATGGATTGTCGATGTTGCAAACCAGGCGACAGCAGGATTGAAGAGAAACAACTGGGAAAGTTTACACAATATGAGTATTTAAAGATATATCTCCACTTCACTTGCTTCACTGCCAAGAGACCTTTGAAGATGCTATTAGCTACAGATGCAGGCGAAATGTCAGGAGAGAGTGCTGCTGGAACATGGCCATACAACCCAGAAAACTCACAGCAACCCAGTGATTCTGGCCTTGAAAGCCTTTGAGAACCAGGAGGGTCAAAGATACATGTACTGCAATGCCCATCCTCCTCGCTCTGAGAAGGAAAGGCATCCCTGGTGCTTCATCCAACTCTCTCTCTCTGTGTGTTCCAGCTGCTCAGACCCAATCGCCGGCCTCCCCTCCGTGCCATCTACACGTGTTCTGTCTCTTTACATTACTGTGGATCCAATCAGCCCCGGTGCCACTAATTTTCTTATTCCCCCCCCCCTCCCCTCTCTCTTTTTGGCATGCCCATTTGCATATAGATTGAATTCTGCGCCTCCCACGAAGTCCGGCTCTTGACGCGGCAGCCAGACCGGGGCTTGTCAAGTCGCAAAGAACAGGCGGCCTCATTAACTACAGCTTAGCCCTCAAAGCTGCTTGGTGGTGGGTGGGTGGGTGAGTGGGTGCAAACTCGGCCAAGCAGGAGAAACCCACTCTGTATTAAAAACCACTCACTTGGGACCCACATATCTACACCTTTGTCATACATTCACATGCATGCAGGCACTCAGATGACCATTAGGCCAGGAAAGCCCAAGCAATGGTGTTCAAGGGCTTCCATGTCAAGGGGGGATCCGCTTTGGGTTTTTGGCAGCCACCTCTCCACAAAAGTCAACATTGACACTGAAATACAACACCGCCTGAGCTCTGCGAGTGCAGCATTCTTCCAAATGAAGCTGAGAGTGTTTGGGGACTGGGACATCCATAGGGAGACCAAGGGGGTTGTTTATAAAGCCATTGTCTTCTCAACCCAGCTATACACCTGCGAAACGTGGACTGTCTACAGATGGTAGACAGTTTAATGGTGCAACATTAGAAAATGTTGACCATTTCCACTACCTTGGCAGCCACCTCTCCACCAAAGTCAACACTGACACTGAAATACAGCACCGCCTGAGCTCTGCAAGTGTAGCATTTTTCCAAATGAAGCAGAGAGTGTTTGAGGACCGGGACATCCGTTGTTTATAAAGCTATTGTCCTCTCAACTCTGCTATATGCCTACGAAACGTGGACTGTCTACAGATGTCACACTCAACTCCTGGAACGATTCCATCAGCGCTGCCTCTGGAAAATCCTGCAAATCTCTTGGGAAGACAAGCGGACAAATGTCAGCGTGCTGGAAGAAGAAGCAAAGACCACCAGCATTGAACCGATGCTCCTTCGCCATCAACTCCGCTGGACTGTCCATGTTGTCCGGATGCCTGATCACCATCTCCCAAAGCAGTTGCTCTATTTCCAACTCAAGCCACCTCTTCACAAAAGTCAACACTGAAATGCAACACTGCCTGAGCTTTGCGAGTGCAGCATTCTTTGGATGAAGCAGAGAGTGTTTGAGGACCGGGACATCCGTAGGGAGACCAAGGGGCTTGTTTATAAAGCTATTGTCCTCCCAACCCTGCTCTATGCCTGCGAAACGTGGACTGTCTACAGATGGTAGACAGCTTAATGATGTAACATTAGAAAATGTGGACCATTTCTGCTACCTTGGCAGCCACCTCTCCACCAAAGTCAACATTGACACTGAAATACAGCACCGCCTGAACTCTGCGAGTGCAGCATTTTCCCAAATGAAGCAGAGAGTGTTTGAGGACCGGGACATCCATTGTTTATAAAGCTATTCCCCTCCCAACCCTGCTCTATGCCTACGAAACGTGGACTGTCTACAGACATCACACTCAACTCCTGGAACGATTCCATCAGCGCTGCCTCCGGAAAATCCTGCAAATCTCTTGGGAAGACAAGCAGATAAATGTCAGTGTGCTGGAAGAAGAAGCAAAGATCACCAGCACTGAACCAATGCTCCTCCGCCATCAACTCTACTGGACTGTCCATGTTGTCCGGATGCCTGATCACCATCTTCCAAAGCAGTTGCTCTATTCCCAACTCAAGCCACCTCTTCACAAAAGTCAACACTGAAATGAAACACTGTCTGAGCTCTGCGAGTGCAACATTCTTTGGATGAAGCAGAGAGTGTTTGAGGACCGGGACATCCGTAGGGAGACCAAGGGGCTTATTTATAAAGCTATTGTCCTCTCAAACCAGCTATTCACTTGTGAAACGTGGACTGTCTACAGATGGTAGACAGCTTAATGGTGTAACATTAGAAAATGTTGACAATTTCCGGTGGGTGGCAAAAAGCAAGGAGGAAGGCTGAGTGGGAGTGCGTGGTAGAATCACTGAGTTAGAAGGTACCCCCAAAGGCCATCCAGTCCAACCTCTTTCTGCCATCCAGGAAACACAATCTAAACACCTCCAACAGATGGCCATCCAATCTCTGCTTTGAAAACTCCAGAGAAGGAGACTCCAGCACACTTCTACTATGGGTTGGATTACAACTGCCAGAATCTCCCAGCTTGGGGATTTTGGGAGTTGTAGTCCAGGAGAGTGGTTTCCTGCAACTTGCAAGCTTCAAAAAGCACGATATTCTTTTTTTCAGAGGAGCTATTCAATTCACCAAAGTGTGGAAATGTTGGCTTTAGGTTTGGACCACATCTCCCAGAAACTTCCATCTTGGGGATTCTGGGAGTTGTAGTCCATAAGGAAGTAGTCCACAAGCTTACTCTATCCTAAGGCAGATCCGGGGAGATTTTCCTCCCTGCCTTTTTCTCCTTTCTACCTTCTCTTTGGGCAGAGAAGACTGCTGAAAAGCTTGTCAAACTACAATTCCCATGATTGTAAAGCATTGAGCCATTGTGGTGTCAAAGTGCATTCAGTCTACAGTGTAGATGCACCCTGCTTTTCTTGCCAGCAGCTGATTGCTCTCCTTGGCTTGGTTTTCCACCCGGTTGGCAATATTCCCCTCCTCCGTTGATGGATTGCCTTCTCAAAGTTGTTTTGCTGCTTTCGGCGTCTTATTATTATTGTATTTTTTTGTAATTCCAGAAACGTGCGGTTTATAAATGAATGAATAAAACCAGCTTCACAAAAATGCATTAAATACAAGGATGCTAAAGCTGGAGGGGAAAAAGATTGATTTGCTTCCCTCTTCTTGCCGCCTTCGGAAAATGGAGATATATATATATATAGCGAGGCCTGATCGGAATCCTTCGGGTGAATAAAGCAGACCATTCATTGTTTTTTGCGTAAACGTCTGGGGCAAAGGAATAAACAAACAATTATTCCAGAGGTTGGGTATATTCTGGAAGGGTTGGGGTCGAAATAGATACAAATCCCATGTCAGTATGGAATCCTGGGAGTTGTAGTTTGTTGAACATTAGGAAGAACTTCCTGACTGTGAGAGCTGTTCAGCAGTGGAACTCTCTGCCCCGGAGTGTGGTGGGGGCTCCTTCTTTGGAGGCTTTTAAACAGAGGCTGGATGGCCATCTGTCAGGGGTGCTTTGAATGCAATTTTCCTGCTTCTTGGCAGAATGGGGTTGGACTGGATGCCTCGTGAGGTCTCTTCCAACTTTATGATTCTATGAGGCATCCGGACTCTTGGACAGAGAAGACCTTGAGAAACTAAAACTCCCAGGACTCCATAGCATTGAGCTGTGGCACTTCAAGTGGGGTCAAACTGTATTCAGATGCACTCTAGCAAACTTTAGTTGTATCCCAAGAAGACATGACTTGAAAGTGGAAGACCCCAAAAAGGTAGATAGACTCCATCAATGAAGCCATGGCTGCTCTCTTTTTGCAAGAGCTGAGCAGGGCACTTGAGGTCAGAATGACCCATTATTGGGTCACCATAAGACAAAGTTGACTTGAGTCTTAAGATAACTCAGGTTTTGGAGTTGGCCACCTGATTTGGTGATCCCTCCTTCATAGAATTCCCATAATTCAAAGTTGACTTGAGTCTGCAAGACCTCAACAGTTCTGGGAATGGCTTGGAGTTCTCTCCTTCATCAGGTTACCATCAGTTGAAGTTGATTTGAGTCTCAAGATGAGCCATTCTGTGATGACCAATCAACTTGGAGATCCCTCATTCATCAAGTCACCATAAGCCAATGTTGACTTGAGCCTTCAAGACCTGAGAAGTTCTGATAGGCTGACTTGAAGGCCTATCATTCATAGGGTCACCATAAGTCAATGCTGACCCAAGTCTTCAAGACCTGAAGAAGACTAAGTATGACTGAATGACATGGAGGTCTCTCATGCATAATGTCACCATAAGTTGACATTGACCAGTCTGCAACCTGAGCATGGCTTGAAACAACCAACTGACTTAGAGGTGTCTCATGCATAATGTCACCATAAGTTGACATTGACGAGTCTGCAACCTTAGCATAGCTTTAAATGAGCAACTGACCTAGAGGTCTCTCATTCATAGGGTCATAATTAGTCTCAGTTGCGACCTGAACCATTCTGTGGCAGATATGTTGACTTGGAGGTCCCTCATTCACAGGGTTCCCATAAGTCAAAGTTGACTTAAGTCTTAAGACGAACTATTCTGGGATGACCAACCAACCAACTTGAAGGTGTCTCATTCATCAAGTCACCATAACATCGACTTGAGCCTTCAAGACCTGAGCAGTTCTGGAGGCAATAGGATGACTTGAAGGCCATTCATTCATAGGGTCACCATGTTGACCTGAGTCTTTAAACTACAACTCACAGGATTGCATTGCATTAACTTGGAACAAGACTAAGGATGGTCAAATGATTTGGAAGTCTCTCATTCATAGGGTCACTTTAAGTTGATGTTGCCTTGAGTCTGCAACCTGAGCATGGCTTGAAATGAACAAATGACTTGGAGGCCCCTCAAACATAGGGTCAGCATTAGTCCCAGTTGCAACCTGAACAGTTCTAGGGCTGATGGGTTGACTTGGAGGTCCCTCATTCATAGGGTCACCATAAGTTGAAATTGCCTTCAGTCTTAAGACAAGCCATTCAGGGATAACCAACTGTCTCTTTCATCAAGTCTCCATAAGTCAATATTGACTTGAGCCTTCAAGACCTGCGCAGTTCTGAGGATGATAGGTTGACTTGGAGGCCTCTCAATCATAGGGTCACCATTAGCTGACATTGACCCAAGTCTTAAAGACCTGAACAAGACTAAGGATGACTGAATGACTTAGAAGTCTTGCATTCATAGGGCCTCCTTAAGTTGCTCTTGACTTGAGTCTGCAATGACTGAAATGACTAAACAACTTGTAGATCCCTTATTTATAGGGTCACCATTATTCCCAGTTGTGACCTAAGCAGTTCTTGAGCTGATGAATTGATTTGGAGGTCCCTTGTTTATGGGGTCACCATAAGTCAATGTTGACTTGAGACAAGATGAGCCATTCTGGCATGACCGACCAACCAACTTGAAGGTGTCTCATTCATCGTCATCATCATAAGTCAACATTGACTTGAGCCTCCAAGACCTGAGCAGTTCTAGGGATGATAGGTTGACTTGGAGGCCTTTCATTCATAGGGTCACCATAAGTCAATGTTGATTTGAGTCTTCAAGCTACAATTCCCAGAATTGCATTGCACTGACCTGAGTGAGACTAAGGATGACCAAATGACTTGGACGCCTCTCATTCATAGGGTCACCATAAGTTAATGTTGATTTGAGTCTTCAAACTACAATACCCAGGATTGCATTGCATTGACCTGAGCGAGACTAAGGATGACTGAATGACTTGGATGCCTCTCATTCATAGGGTCACCATAAGCTGATGTTGATTTGAGTCTGTAAACTGAGCATGGCTTGAAATGACCAACTGGCTTGAAGATCAATCTTTCATAGGGTCATCATTAGTCCCAGTTGTGACCCAAACCATTCTGGAGCTGATGGGTTGATCTGGAGGTCCCTCATTCATAGGGTCACCATAAGTCAACGTTAACTTGAGGCAAGGTGAGCCATTCTGGGATGATCGACCAACCAACTTGAAGGTGTCTCATTCATCGTCGTCGTCATAAGTCAACACTGACTTGAGCCTTCAAGACCTGAGCAGTTCTAGGGTCAATAAGTTGACTTGGAGGTCTTTCATTCATAGGGTCACCATAAGTCAATGTTGATTTGAGTCTTCAAACTACAATTCCCAGGATTGCATTGCATTGACTTGAATGAGACTAACGATGACCAAATAACTTGGACTCTTCTCATTCATAGGGTCACCATAAGCTGATGTTGATGAGTCTGTAAACTGAGCATGACTTGAAATGACCAACTGACTTGAAGATCAATCTTTCATAGGGTCACCATTAGTCCCAGTTTTGACCCAAATCATTCTGGGGCTGATGGGCTGATCTGGAGGTCCCTCATTCATAGGGTCACCATAACTCAACTTCAACTTGAGTCTGCAACCTCAGCATGGCTTGAAATGACCCACTGACTTGGAGATCTCTCATTCATAGGGTCACCATGTGCCAAAGTCAACCTGAAGGCCATTCAGATATGGAAAAGTAGCTTTGGGAGCGACAGTATCCAGAATCCCCCAGACCATGCATTCCCAGCTATGTTTCCTAGAATTCCACAGCCCAAATGGTGTGTTTATTCCCCCCACATTCCAGCTATGAGTAAACACTCTTTTCCTTCTCTAGACCTACTTCTGCCCTCCCTCCTTCCTTCCTTCCTTCTTTTTTTTTCCTGAGCGAGGCATAATTGCCAAGTTCTTCAGGGATCCTGCTCCTCTCCCCCTCCCAATTTAATATCGGCAGCTGCACCAAGGTGGCTTATGGCAGCCGAGGGACAAGTGAGTGGGATTCATAAACTGGCCTCCGACGTGAGCCAGAGCCGCGGAAAGCAAAATGAAATGGCTTGCTTGGGAGATCCAGCGCACTGCCAGGGACCCAAAGACATGGCGTAGAAAAGCGTGTCTGATTAATAAGCCACCGCCAAAGTAATAGCCTTGTCGGGGGCCTTTTAAGGCGACGGGACTGACGCACAAGATGGTGTGGAAGCACACACCTTGATGTGGTGCACCAATCCCTCTCTTTCTTTCCAGGGGTGCAAATTCGACATTGTCGATTTAATGCAGCTTCACATCACTCAAACTGCTATGGCTCCATGCGATTAGGTCCTGGGAGTTGTAGTTTGGTGGGGCACCTGCATGGCTAAAGACCATGTAGTACTATCCCATGATCCCATAGCATTGAGCCATGGCGGTTCAAGTGGGGTCAAACTGCATTTAGGTGGTCCCAATGTAGGCTGCTTTGAGAAAGCAGGGTACAAGCAAACATAATAACATCATCATCATCATCATCAACAACAACAACAACAACAACAACACAATCCTAAACGCTTGAGAAATGTCCGACATGTGATCCAATATAATAGCAGCATAGTGATCTTGTTTGTGGTGCATACTTGTGTTGTTGTTGTTCATTCGTTCAGTTGTTTCCAACTCTTCGTGACCTCTTGGACCATCCCAAGCCAGAGCTCCCTGTCGGCCGTCACCACCCCCAGCTCCTTCAAGACCAATCCAGTCACTTCAAGGATCCCATCCATCCATCTCGCCCTTGGTCGGCTCCTCTTCCTTTTGCCTTCCTTCATCATCATTGTCTTCTCTAGGCTTTGCTGTCTCCTCATGATGTGGCCAAAGGACTTCATCTTGGCCTCTAGTCTCCTTCCCTCCAATGAGCAGCCAGGCTTTATTTCCTGGAGGATGGACTAGTTGGATCTTCTCGCAGTCCAAGGCACTCTCTGAACTTTCCTCCAGCACCACAGTTCAAAAGCTTCCTTTGCTCAGTCTTCCTTCTGGTCCAGCTCTCACATCCGTAGGTGACTACGGGGAATACCATTGCTTTAACTATGTGGATCTTCGTTGCCAGTGTCACTATTTTATCGAGATTGGACATTGCTCTCCTCCCAAGAAGGAAGCGTCTCCTGATTTCCTGGCTGCAGTCTGTGCCTGAACTCATCTTTGCACCTAGAAATACAAACCCTGTCACTGCCTCCCCATTTTCTCCCTCTATTTTCCAGTTGTCAATCATTCTTGTTGCCATAATCTTGTTTGTTTTTTTCATGTTTAACTGCATCCCAGTTTTTGCGCTTTCTTCTTTCACCTTGATTAGAAGGCTCCTCAGTGGTCCCTGGTCAAAGTGGTCCCTGGTCAAAGTGGTCCCTGGTCAAAGTGGTTCCTGGTCAAAGAGGTCCCTGGTCAAAGTGGTCCCTGGTCAAAGTGGTTCCTGGTCAAAGTGATCCCTGGCCAAAGTGGTCCCTGGTCAAAGTGGTCCCTGGTCAAAGTGGTCCCTGGTCAAAGTGGTCCCTGGTCAAAGTGGTTCCTGGTCAAAGTGGTCCCTGGTCAAAGTGGTCCCTGGTCAAAGTGGTCCCTGGTCAAAGTGGTCCCTGGTCAAAGTGGTCCCTGGTCAAAGTGGTCCCTGGTCAAAGTGGTCCCTGGTCAAAGTGGTCCCTGGTCAAAGTGGTCCCTGGTCAAAGAGGTCCCTGGTCAAAGTGGTCCCTGGTCAAAGTGGTTCCTGGTCAAAGTGATCCCTGGCCAAAGTGGTCCCTGGTCAAAGTGGTCCCTGGTCAAAGTGGTCCCTGGTCAAAGTGGTCCCTGGTCAAAGTGGTCCCTGGTCAAAGTGGTCCCTGGTCAAAGTGGTCCCTGGTCAAAGTGGTTCCTGGTCAAAGTGGTTCCTGGTCAAAGTGGTCCCTGGTCAAAGTGGTCCCTGGTCAAAGTGGTCCCTGGTCAAAGTGGTCCCTGGTCAAAGTGGTCCCTGGTCAAAGTGGTCCCTGGTCAAAGTGGTCCCTGGTCAAAGTGGTTCCTGGTCAAAGTGGTCCCTGGTCAAAGTGGTCCCTGGTCAAAGTGGTCCCTGGTCAAAGTGGTCCCTGGTCAAAGTGGTCCCTGGTCAAAGTGGTCCCTGGTCAAAGTGGTCCCTGGTCAAAGTGGTCCCTGGTCAAAGTGGTCCCTGGTCAAAGAGGTCCCTGGTCAAAGTGGTCCCTGGTCAAAGTGGTTCCTGGTCAAAGTGATCCCTGGCCAAAGTGGTCCCTGGTCAAAGTGGTCCCTGGTCAAAGTGGTCCCTGGTCAAAGTGGTCCCTGGTCAAAGTGGTCCCTGGTCAAAGTGGTCCCTGGTCAAAGTGGTTCCTGGTCAAAGAGGTCCCTGGTCAAAGTGGTCCCTGGTCAAAGTGGTTCCTGGTCAAAGTGATCCCTGGCCAAAGTGGTCCCTGGTCAAAGTGGTCCCTGGTCAAAGTGGTCCCTGGTCAAAGTGGTCCCTGGTCAAAGTGGTCCCTGGTCAAAGTGGTCCCTGGTCAAAGTGGTCCCTGGTCAAAGTGGTCCCTGGTCAAAGTGGTCCCTGGTCAAAGTGATCCCTGGCCAAAGTGGTCCCTGGTCAAAGTGGTCCCTGGTCAAAGTGGTCCCTGGTCAAAGTGGTCCCTGGTCAAAGTGATCCCTGGCCAAAGTGGTCCCTGGTCAAAGTGGTTCCTGGTCAAAGTGATCCCTGGCCAAAGTGGTCCCTGGTCAAAGTGGTCCCTGGTCAAAGTGGTCCCTGGTCAAAGTGGTTCCTGGTCAAAGTGGTCCCTGGTCAAAGTGATCCCTGGCCAAAGTGGTCCCTGGTCAAAGTGGTCCCTGGTCAAAGTGGTTCCTGGTCAAAGTGGTCCCTGGTCAAAGTGGTCCCTGGTCATAGTGGTCCCTGGTCAAAGTGGTTCCTGGTCAAAGTGGTCCCTGGTCAAAGTGCTCTCTGGTCAAAGTGGTCCCTGGTCAAGTGATCCCTGGTCAAAGTGGTCCCTGGTCAAAGTGGTCCCTGGTCAAAGTGGTCCCTGGTCAAAGTGGTCCCTGGTCAAAATGGTCCCTGGTCAAAGTGGTCCCTGGTCAAAGTGGTCCCTGGTCAAAGTGGTCCCTGGTCAAAGTGGTCCCTGGTCAAAGTGATCCCTGGCCAAAGTGGTCCCTGGTCAAAGTGGTCCCTGGTCAAAGTGGTCCCTGGTCAAAGTGGTTCCTGGTCGGAGTGGTCCATGGTCAAAGTGGTCCGTGGTCAAAGTGGTCCCTGGTCAGAGTGGTCCCTGATCAAAGTGGTCCCTGGTCAAAGTGGTCCCTGGTCAAAGTGGTTCCTGGTCAAAGTGGTCCCTGGTCAAAGTGGTCCCTGGTCAAAGTGGTCCCTGGTCAAAGTGGTTCCTGGTCAAAGTGGTCCCTGGTCAAAGTGCTCTCTGGTCAAAGTGGTCCCTGGTCAAGTGATCCCTGGTCAAAGTGGTCCCTGGTCAAAGTGGTTCCTGGTCAAAGTGGTTCCTGGTCAAAGTGGTTCCTGGTCAAAATGGTCCCTGGTCAAAGTGGTCCCTGGTCAAAGTGGTCCCTGGTCAAAGTGGTCCCTGGTCAAAGTGGTTCCTGGTCAAAGTGGTCCCTGGTCAAGTGGTCCCTGGTCAAAGTGGTCCCTGGTCAAGTGGTCCCTGGTCAAAGTGGTCCCTGGTCAAAGTGGTCCCTGGTCAAAGTGGTTCCTGGTCGGAGTGGTCCCTGATCAAAGTGGTCCCTGATCAAAGTGGTGCCTGGTCAAGTGGTTCCTGGTCAAAAAAAAAGATTGGGAACTACTGATGTAGACCTATATAATGCAGCTCAATGCAACTAAACTGGATTGTATGAACATTTTGAGCACTTTGAGCATTAAATGGTCAAAGTGGTCCCTGGTCAAAGTGGTCCCTGATCAAAGTGGTCCCTAGTCAAGTGGTCTCTGGTAAAAGTGGTCCCTGGCCAAAGTGGTCCCTGGTCAAAGTGGTCCCTGGTCAAAGTGGTCCCTGGTCAAGTGGTCCCTGTTCAAAGTGGTCCCTGGTCAAGTGGCCCCTGATCAAAGTGGTCCCTGGTCAAGTGGTCCCTGGTCAAGTGGTCCCTGGTCAAAGTGGTCCCTGGTCAAAGTGGTCCCTGGTCAAGTGGTCCCTGGTCAAAGTGGTCCCTGGTCAAGTGGTCCCTGGTCAAAGTGGTCCCTGGTCAAAGTGGTCCCTGGTCAAAGTGGTTCCTGGTCGGAGTGGTCCATGGTCAAAGTGGTCCGTGGTCAAAGTGGTCCCTGGTCAGAGTGGTCCCTGATCAAAGTGGTCCCTGATCAAAGTGGTGCCTGGTCAAGTGGTTCCTGGTCAAAAAAAAAGATTGGGAACTACTGATGTAGACCTATATAATGCAGCTCAATGCAACTAAACTGGATTGTATGAACATTTTGAGCACTTTGAGCATTAAATGGTCAAAGTGGTCCCTGGTCAAAGTGGTCCCTGATCAAAGTGGTCCCTAGTCAAGTGGTCTCTGGTAAAAGTGGTCCCTGGCCAAAGTGGTCCCTGGTCAAAGTGGTCCCTGGTCAAAGTGGTCCCTGGTCAAGTGGTCCCTGTTCAAAGTGGTCCCTGGTCAAGTGGCCCCTGGTCAAAGTGGTCCCTGGTCAAGTGGTCCCTGGTCAAGTGGTCCCTGGTCAAAGTGGTCCCTGGTCAAAGTGGTTGCTGGTCAAAGTGGTCCCTGGTCAAAGTGGTCCCTGGTCAAAGTGGTTCCTGGTGAAAGTGGTCCCTGGTCAAAGTGGCCCCTGGTCAAAATGGTCCCTGGTTAAGTGGTTCCTGGTCAAAGTGGTCCCTGGTCAAGTGGTCCCTGGTCAAAGTGGTCCCTGGTGAAAGTGGTCCCTGGTCAAAGTGGTCCCTGGTCAAAGTGGTCCCTGGTCAAAGTGGTCCCTGGTCAAAGTGGTTCCTGGTCGGAGTGGTCCGTGGTCAAAGTGGTCCGTGGTCAAAGTGGTCCCTGGTCAGAGTGGTCCCTGATCAAAGTGGTCCCTGATCAAAGTGGTGCCTGGTCAAGTGGTTCCTGGTCAAAAAAAAAGATTGGGAACCACTGATGTAGACCTATATAATGCAGCTCAATGCAATTAAACTGGATTGTATGAACATTTTGAGCACTTTGAGCATTAAATGGATGTTCAGTGCAGATTTGTTGTTGTTGTTGTTGGGCACATATAATGCACTTTGATCAACATTAAATTGATGGGCAATGTAGTTTATTAATTATTATTATTAGTATTGGGCCCAGATAGCTTTTTCAACACCATCACAGATTCCCCGGTGCTATAGATCCGTTCAGGGTTGTAGTCCGAACTTTAAAGGTCCTAGGAACTCTCAGAAATAACTTCCAAAGCTCGGCCAACTCTTTTGTTCAATTCAGACTGACAACTATAGCAAAACAGTGAATGCATGGCAGAGTCATACAGCTGGAAGAGACCCTAAGGGCCATCCAGACCAACCCCAAGCAGGGATGCACCATCAAAGCCCTCCCGACAGATGGCCATCCAACCTATGCTTGAGCATCCCCGCATTGAGGAAGCCAGAGGACGTGACGGCTGTGCCGACCAGCTCCCATCAGAACAATGGGATCGGAAGGGTAGAATCGAAGCGGCACACCATTCCTGACACAACCAATTATTTCACAATCAAACCCCGGAGCTGCGGGAATTTCAGCTTCATTACATCCCTCCTCTTCCTCCTGCTCCTTTGTTATTGCCAAAGCACAAACAATAATAACACGGTCAGGGCGTTGGGGGACTGCAGCTCTCGGATTTGACACGCACCACAGCTGGGCTGGAGGCTTCGCTCTCTCTCTGAGGGCGCATCTACACTGTCAAAATAATGCAGTTTGACCCCACTTGAACTGCCAGGGCTAAATGATACACCAATCCTGGGAGTTGTAGTTTGCGCTCTTTTAGGCAGGGAAAGCTAAAGGCCGTGTGAAACGACAACTCTCAGGATTCTCTAGTCTTGCACCACGGTAGTTAAAGTGGTGGGAGTTCTAGTTTGACAAGGTCTTTAGCCATCAACACAGTTTCATCCTTCACTCTCAGGAGCCATGGCAGTTCAAGTGGTGCCAAACTGCATCCATTATACAGGTTTTCAAGTGATGGAATATATAGTTTGGCAAGGTCTTTAGCCATCTACAAAAAAGTACCAATCTCAGGATTCCATTACGTTGAGCCATGGCAGTTTCAATGGTGCCAAACTGCATCCATTCTACAGGGTTTTTATGTGGTGGGATTTATAGTTTGACAAGGTCTTTAGCCATCTACAAAAAAGTACAACTCCCAGGATTGCATTGCACTGAGCTGTGGCAATCCAAGTGGTGCCAAACCATCCATTCTACAGTATTAAAGTGCTGGGAGTTGTAGTTTGACAAGGCCTTTAGAGACAAGCAAACTGCAAACTCCCAGGATTGATTGCATTGCATTGAGCCATGGCAGTCCAAGTCCAAGTGGTGTCAAACCATCCATTCTACAGTTAAAGTGCTGGGAGATGTAGTTTGACAAAGTCTTTAGAAACCACTGAACTACAGCTCCCAGGATTTCATAGCATTGGGTTATGGTAGCTGAAGTGGTGCTAACCACATCCTTGCAACACAATAGTGGGAGTTGTAGTTTCACAAGGTCTTTAGAGACCAGCAAACGACAATTCCCAGGATTGCATTGCATTTAACCACAGCAGTCCAAGTGGTGCAAAATCACCCATTTTACAGTGTTAAAGTGGCAGGAATTATAGTCTGACAAGATCTTTAGCCACCATCAAACTACAGCTCCCAAGATTTATAGTTTGACAAGGTCTTTAGAAACCATCAAACTATAATTCCAATGCACTGAGCTGGTGACATACCATCCATTCTAGTGTTAAAGTGATGGAAATTGTAGCTTGACAAGGTCAGGATTTCACTGCATTGAGCCACAGCAGTTGAAGTGGGGCCAAACTGCATCTATTCTACAGGGTTTAGGCAGTGGAATTTGTAGTCTGCCAAGTTCTTTAGAGAGCAGCAAACTACAACTCCCAGGACTGAATTGCATGGAGCTGCGGCCTTCCAAGTAATGCTAAACCATCCATTCTGCAGTATTAAAGTGGTGGGACTTGTAGTTTGGCAAAGTCTTTAGAGGCTAGCAAACTACAGTTTCCAATCTTCCATTTTATTGAGTCATAGCAGTCCAAGTGATGCCAAACCATCCATTCTGCAGTGTTAAAGTGGTGGGATCTGTAGTTTGGTAAGGTTTTTAGAGACCAGCAAACTACAACTCCCAGGACTGAATTGCATGGAGTTGCGGCCATCCAAGTGATGCCAAACCATCCATTCTGCAGTGTTAAAGTGGAGGAATTAGTAGTTTGGCAAGATCTTTAGAGACCAGCAAACAACAACTCCCAGTATTCCATTGCATTGAATCATAGGAGTCCAAGTGATGCCAAACCGCATCCGTTCTACAGTATGGATGCACACTTATGTGAGAAAAATAGTGGAAATACAGATAATAGAGTGAACCCTATTGAAATGAAGACCTTTGGTCCCATGTTTAACCTCAGCAGACTGAAAGCCAAAACCAAGGCTACAACAACATCTGTTATAGAACTCCAGTATGCTGATGACAACGTCGTCCGTGCGCATTCAGAAGAAGACCTACAAGCCACTCTAAACACCTTCACAGAAGCATATGAGAAGCTCGACCTGTCATTGAACATCAAGAAAACCAAAATGCTCTTCCAGCAGTCACCGGCCAATCCTTCTCCAATGCCAGAAATACAGCTTAATGATGTAACATTAGAAAATGTGGACTATTTCCGCTCCCTTGGCAGCCACCTCTCCACAAAAGACAACATCAACACCGAAATACAACACCGCCTGAGCCCTGCAAGTGCGGCATTTTCCCAAATAAAGCAGAGAGTGTTTGAGGACCGGGACATCCATAGGGATACCAAGGTGCTTGTCTATAGAGCTATTCCCCTCCCAACCCTGCTATACGCCTGCGAAACGTGGACTGTCTACAGACGTCACACGCAACTCCTAGAACGATTCCATCAGCGCTGCCTCCGAAAAATCCTGCAAATCTCTTGGGAAGACGGGCGGACAAATGTCAGCGTGCTGGAAGAAGAAGCAAAAACCACCAGCATTGAAGCGATGGTCCTCCGCCATCAACTCCTCTGGACCAGCCACGTTGTCTGGATGCTCGACCACCATCTCCCAAAGCAGTTGCTCTACTCCGAATTCAAGAATGGAAAACATAATGTTGGTGGACATGAAAAGAGATTCAAAGATGGGCTCAAAGCCAACCTTAAAAACTCTGGCATAGACATTGAGAGAGAACTGGGAAGCCCTGGCCCTTGAGCGCTCCAGCTGGAGGTCAGCTGTGACCAGCAGTGCTGTAGAATTTGAAGAGGCACGAATGGAGGGTGAAAGAGAAAAACGTGCTAGGAGGAAGATGCATCAAGCCAATCCCGACCGGGACCGCCTTCCACCTGGAAACTGATGCCTTCACTGTGGGAGAAGATGCAGGTCAAGAATAAGGCTCCACAGCCACCTATGAATCCACAAGGAAACCCATCATGGAAGGCCATCTTACTCATCCAACGAGGGATCGCCTAACGCAGTGGTTCTCAACCTGGGGTCCCCAGATATTTTTGGCCTTCAACTCCCAGAAATCCCAACAGCTGGTAAACTGGCTGGGATTTCTGGGAGTTGTAGGCCAATAACATCTGGGGACCCCAGGTTGAGAACCACTGGCCTGACGTAACGTAACGTAACAGGAGAAAGAACTCTTGTCTGTTCAAGGTAGGTGTTGATGTTTCAATTGGCCACCTTGATTATCATTTAATGGCCTGGCAGTTTCAAGGTCTGGCTTCTTACTGCCTAGGTGAATCCTTTGTTGATCCTACTCGTCCAATGAGGGAAAGAACTCTTGTCTGTTCAAGGTAGGTGTTGATGTTTCAATTGGCCACCTTGATTATCATTTAATGGCCTGGCAGTTTCAAGGTCTGGCTTCTTACTGCCTAGGTGAATCCTTTGTTGATCCTACTCGTCCAATGAGGGAAAGAACTCTTGTCTGTTCAAGGTAGGTGTTGATGTTTCAATTGGCCACCTTGATTATCATTTAATGGCCTGGCAGTTTCAAGGTCTGGCTTCTTACTGCCTAGGTGAATCCTTTGTTGATCCTACTCGTCCAATGAGGGAAAGAAATCTTGTCTGTTCAAGGTAGGTGTTGATGTTTCAATTGGCCACCTTGATTATCATTTAATGGCCTGGCAGTTTCAAGGTCTGGCTTCTTACTGCCCAGGGGAATCCTTTGTTGATCCTACTCATCCAATGAGGGAAAGAACTCTTGTCTGTTCAAGGTAGGTGTTGATGTTTCAATTGGCCACCTTGATTATCATTTAATGGCCTGGCAGTTTCAAGGTCTGGCTTCTTACTACCCAGGTGAATCCTTTGTTGATCCTACTCGTCCAATGAGGGAAAGAACTCTTGTCTGTTCAAGGTAGGTGTTGATGTTTCAATTGGCCACCTTGATTATCATTTAATGGCCTGGCAGTTTCAAGGTCTGGCTTCTTACTACCCAGGTGAATCCTTTGTTGATCCTACTCGTCCAATGAGGGAAAGAACTCTTGTCTGTTCAAGGTAGGTGTTGATGTTTCAATTGGCCACCTTGATTATCATTTAATGGCCTGGCAGTTTCAAGGTCTGGCTTCTTACTGCCCAGGGGAATCCTTTGTTGATCCTACTCGTCCAATGAGGGAAAGAAATCTTGTCTGTTCAAGGTAGGTGTTGATGTTTCATTTGGCCACCTTGATTATCATTTAATGGCCTGGCAGTTTCAAGGTCTGGCTTCTTACTGCCTAGGTGAATCCTTTGTTGATCCTACTCGTCCAATGAGGGAAAGAACTCTTGTCTGTTCAAGGTAGGTGTTGATGTTTCAATTGGCCACCTTGATTATCATTTAATGGCCTGGCAGTTTCAAGGTCTGGCTTCTTACTGATCAGGGGAATCCTTTGTTGATCCTACTCGTCCAATGAGGGAAAGAAATCTTGTCTGTTCAAGGTAGGTGTTGATGTTTCATTTGGCCACCTTGATTATCATTTAATGGCCTGGCAGTTTCAAGGTCTGGCTTCTTACTGCCTAGGTGAATCCTTTGTTGATCCTACTCGTCCAATGAGGGAAAGAACTCTTGTCTGTTCAAGGTAGGTGTTGATGTTTCAATTGGCCACCTTGATTATCATTTAATGGCCTGGCAGTTTCAAGGTCTGGCTTCTTACTGATCAGGGGAATCCTTTGTTGATCCTACTCGTCCAATGAGGGAAAGAAATCTTGTCTGTTCAAGGTAGGTGTTGATGTTTCAATTGGCCACCTTGATTATCATTTAATGGCCTGGCAGTTTCAAGGTCTGGCTTCTTACTGATCAGGGGAATCCTTTGTTGATCCTACTCGTCCAATGAGGGAAAGAAATCTTGTCTGTTCAAGGTAGGTGTTGATGTTTCATTTGGCCACCTTGATTATCATTTAATGGCCTGGCAGTTTCAAGGTCTGGCTTCTTACTGCCTAGGTGAATCCTTTGTTGATCCTACTCGTCCAATGAGGGAAAGAACTCTTGTCTGTTCAAGGTAGGTGTTGATGTTTCAATTGGCCACCTTGATTATCATTTAATGGCCTGGCAGTTTCAAGGTCTGGCTTCTTACTGATCAGGGGAATCCTTTGTTGATCCTACTCGTCCAATGAGGGAAAGAAATCTTGTCTGTTCAAGGTAGGTGTTGATGTTTCATTTGGCCACCTTGATTATCATTTAATGGCCTGGCAGTTTCAAGGTCTGGCTTCTTACTGCCTAGGTGAATCCTTTGTTGATCCTACTCGTCCAATGAGGGAAAGAACTCTTGTCTGTTCAAGGTAGGTGTTGATGTTTCAATTGGCCACCTTGATTATCATTTAATGGCCTGGCAGTTTCAAGGTCTGGCTTCTTACTGCCTAGGTGAATCCTTTGTTGATCCTACTCGTCCAATGAGGGAAAGAACTCTTGTCTGTTCAAGGTAGGTGTTGATGTTTCATTTGGCCACCTTGATTATCATTTAATGGCCTGGCAGTTTCAAGGTCTGGCTTCTTACTGCCTAGGTGAATCCTTTGTTGATCCTACTCGTCCAATGAGGGAAAGAACTCTTGTCTGTTCAAGGTAGGTGTTGATGTTTCAATTGGCCACCTTGATTATCATTTAATGGCCTGGCAGTTTCAAGGTCTGGCTTCTTACTGCCTAGGTGAATCCTTTGTTGATCCTACTCGTCCAATGAGGGAAAGAACTCTTGTCTGTTCAAGGTAGGTGTTGATGTTTCAATTGGCCACCTTGATTATCATTTAATGGCCTGGCAGTTTCAAGGTCTGGCTTCTTACTGATCAGGGGAATCCTTTGTTGATCCTACTCGTCCAATGAGGGAAAGAAATCTTGTCTGTTCAAGGTAGGTGTTGATGTTTCAATTGGCCACCTTGATTATCATTTAATGGCCTGGCAGTTTCAAGGTCTGGCTTCTTACTGATCAGGGGAATCCTTTGTTGATCCTACTCGTCCAATGAGGGAAAGAAATCTTGTCTGTTCAAGGTAGGTGTTGATGTTTCATTTGGCCACCTTGATTATCATTTAATGGCCTGGCAGTTTCAAGGTCTGGCTTCTTACTGCCTAGGTGAATCCTTTGTTGATCCTACTCGTCCAATGAGGGAAAGAACTCTTGTCTGTTCAAGGTAGGTGTTGATGTTTCAATTGGCCACCTTGATTATCATTTAATGGCCTGGCAGTTTCAAGGTCTGGCTTCTTACTGCCTAGGTGAATCCTTTGTTGATCCTACTCGTCCAATGAGGGAAAGAACTCTTGTCTGTTCAAGGTAGGTGTTGATGTTTCAATTGGCCACCTTGATTATCATTTAATGGCCTGGCAGTTTCAAGGTCTGGCTTCTTACTGATCAGGGGAATCCTTTGTTGATCCTACTCGTCCAATGAGGGAAAGAAATCTTGTCTGTTCAAGGTAGGTGTTGATGTTTCAATTGGCCACCTTGATTATCATTTAATGGCCTGGCAGTTTCAAGGTCTGGCTTCTTACTGATCAGGGGAATCCTTTGTTGATCCTACTCGTCCAATGAGGGAAAGAAATCTTGTCTGTTCAAGGTAGGTGTTGATGTTTCATTTGGCCACCTTGATTATCATTTAATGGCCTGGCAGTTTCAAGGTCTGGCTTCTTACTGCCTAGGTGAATCCTTTGTTGATCCTACTCGTCCAATGAGGGAAAGAACTCTTGTCTGTTCAAGGTAGGTGTTGATGTTTCAATTGGCCACCTTGATTATCATTTAATGGCCTGGCAGTTTCAAGGTCTGGCTTCTTACTGCCCAGGTAAATCCTTTGTTGATCCTACTCGTCCAATGAGGGAAAGAAATCTTGTCTGTTCAAGGTAGGTGTTGATGTTTCATTTGGCCACCTTGATTATCATTTAATGGCCTGGCAGTTTCAAGGTCTGGCTTCTTACTGCCTAGGTGAATCCTTTGTTGATCCTACTCGTCCAATGAGGGAAAGAACTCTTGTCTGTTCAAGGTAGGTGTTGATGTTTCAATTGGCCACCTTGATTATCATTTAATGGCCTGGCAGTTTCAAGGTCTGGCTTCTTACTGATCAGGGGAATCCTTTGTTGATCCTACTCGTCCAATGAGGGAAAGAAATCTTGTCTGTTCAAGGTAGGTGTTGATGTTTCAATTGGCCACCTTGATTATCATTTAATGGCCTGGCAGTTTCAAGGTCTGGCTTCTTACTGATCAGGGGAATCCTTTGTTGATCCTACTCGTCCAATGAGGGAAAGAAATCTTGTCTGTTCAAGGTAGGTGTTGATGTTTCATTTGGCCACCTTGATTATCATTTAATGGCCTGGCAGTTTCAAGGTCTGGCTTCTTACTGCCTAGGTGAATCCTTTGTTGATCCTACTCGTCCAATGAGGGAAAGAACTCTTGTCTGTTCAAGGTAGGTGTTGATGTTTCAATTGGCCACCTTGATTATCATTTAATGGCCTGGCAGTTTCAAGGTCTGGCTTCTTACTGCCCAGGTGAATCCTTTGTTGATCCTACTCGTCCAATGAGGGAAAGAACTCTTGTCTGTTCAAGGTAGGTGTTGATGTTTCAATTGGCCACCTTGATTATCATTTAATGGCCTGGCAGTTTCAAGGTCTGGCTTCTTACTGCCCAGGTGAATCCTTTGTTGATCCTACTCGTCCAATGAGAGATCGTCTAAGTAAGTAAGTTTGGTCCCATAGAGTTGGACTGTGCCCATATTTTGTCGGACGCGGATACGCAAAACCGCCATCCAGTGGATACGGGAGTCACGCTGTTTTCCATCGCATTCATTTTCCACCTGCGAGCATGATCTGCAATTTCTTTTCTTCCGTCTAAAAGAAAGAAAGAACAAAATGCCGGTGGTAATGAGAGCGCGCAGAGGCGAGGAAATACATGCCACAAACGGCTGACATCAATAGGCTTAATAAACCCATTGAAGTCCCTCCCGCTGTTTCCCGGCCCGGCTGCTAATCAGTTCTCTAACATGATCGGGGTTCCGTTGCCTTGATAGACGGGCAGAAATGAAATCAAATATTCCCCGCATTCATCTTCTCCCCATTCATTGGGCTTTGTTTGGGAATCTCCCCCTTCCGCCTCCTTCCATTCAGCTCCGCTCTCTCTCCGAGACCCACGGCCTCCGAAGCCTAAGAAATAGTATTAATATTCTTATATTGCCCCCATTCTCCGGAAATACCCGGGGAGATCTGACGTGATTTAGGGGGATTACCTATTGTCGGATCTGACCTCTCCGGCTGGAGATAAAAAGGGACACAATTTGGTGCAATTCTCCCTTGAAAAGTGATTATTATGGATAAGGGATAGAGTAATACAGCATAGACATCCCTTATCCGAAACTTTGGGATGTCGGATTTGGGAATAACTCTATCTGCGGGAATAGGGATAATGGGACTTCGTTGAGACGTGACCCAAGAGGCCTTTGGAGTGTCAACTGAGACATCTCCATCTCTCTCTTCTCATCCGCTTGGCCTCAAAAATAAACATCTCCCAATCAGACCTGTCAATCATAGAATCATAGAATCAAAGAGTTGGAAGAGACCTCCTGGGCCATCCAGTCCAACCCCCTGCCTAGAAGCAGGAATGTTGCATTCAAATCACCCCTGACAGATGGCCATCCAGCCTCTGTTTAAAAGCTTCCAAAAGTCAAGACGGACTTGCCTCAAGGAATCCAAGATAAGCCATGTGATCTGAGAGGGTTTTGGAATAACTGTATCCATAGCAATAGATAGTTTGGGATTTCTTGGAGATGGGGCTTGTGTCTCAGGCCCTGTCTACACTGAAAGTCAAAACCAAGGCCATAATAACATCTGTTATAGAACTCCAATATGCTGATGATAACATAGTCTGTGCACATTCAGAATAAGATCCACAAGCCACTCTAAACACCTTTGCAGAACCACACAAGAAGCTCGGCCTCCCATTGAACATCGAGGAAACCAAAGTGCTCTTCCAGCAGTCACCATCAAACTACAACTCCCAAGGATTATAGTTTAACAAGGTCTTTAGAAACCATCAAACTATAATTCCCAAGATTCCAAGGCACTGAGCTGGTGCCATACCATCCATTCTAACTGGGAAGCCCTGGCCGTCGAGCACAGAGCAGTGTTTCTCAGCCTTCCTAATGCTGCGACCCCTTAATACAGTTCTTCATGTTGTGGTGATCCCTAAACATTATTTTCATTGTGACTTCATAGCTGTCATTTAGCTCCTGTTGTGAATCTAATGTAAATATCTGATATGCAAGATGTATTTTCATTCACTGGACCAAATTTGGCACAATTTTGCCAATTTTTTTGTCACTTAGGAGTTGTAGTTGCTGGGATTTATAGTTCACCTACAATCAAAGTGCATTCTGTACTCCACCAGCAATGGAATTGAACCAAACTTCGCACACAGAACACCCATGACCAACCGAAAATACTGGAAGGGTTTGGTGGGCATTGACCTTGAGTTTTGGAGTTGTAGTTCACCTCCATCCAGAGAGCACTGTGGCCTCAAACCATGGTGGATCTCGACCAAACTTGGCACTGATACTCAATATGCCCAACTGTGAACACTGGTGGAGATTGGAGGAAATAAACAATGGCATTTCGGAGTTGTAGTTGCTGGGATTTATAGCTCACCTACAATCAAAGAGCATTCTGAATTCCATCAACGATGGAATTGAACCAAACTTGGCACACAGAACTCCCATGAACAACAGAAAAGACTGTGTTTTCTGATGGTCTTTAGCAACCCCACTGACACCCCCTCACGATCCCTCCAGGGGTCCCGACCCCCAGGTTGTGAAACACTGGGATAGAGTAATACAGCATAGGCATCCCTTATCCAAACCTTTGGGATGTCAGATTTGGGAATAACTCTATCTGCGGAAATAAGGATAATGGGACTTCTTGGAGATGTGACCCAAGAGGCCTTTGGGGTGTCAACTGAGACCTCTCCATCTCTCTCTTCTCATCCACTTGGCCTCAAAAATAAACATCTTCCAATCAGACCTGTCAAGACGGACTTGCCTCAAGGAATCCGAGAGAAGCCATGTGATCTGAGAGAGTTTTGGAATAACTGTATCCGTAGCAATAGTTTGGGATTTCTTGGAGATGGGACTTGTGTCTCAGGCCCTGTCTACACTGAAAGCCTAAACCAAGGTCACAACAACATCTGTTATAGAACTCCAATATGCTGATGATAACGTAGCCTGTGCACATTCAGAATAAGATCTATAAGCCACTCTAAACACCTTTGCAGAACCACACATGAAGCTTGGCCTCCCATTGTACATCGAAAAAACCAAAGTGCTCTTCCACCAGTCACCAACCAATCCTTCTCCAATGCCAGAAATACAGCTTAACGATGTAACGTTAGAAAATGTTGACCATTTACACCAGCGTTTCTCAACCTGGGGGTTGGGACAATAAAAATACAGGGTTGTTGTAGGTTTTTTCGGGCTATATGGCCATGGTCTAGAGGCATTCTCTCCTGATGTTTTGCCTGCATCTATGGCAAGCATCCTCAGAGGTAGTGCTTGCCATAGATGCAGGCGAAACGTCAAGAGAGAATGCCTCTAGACCATGGCCATATAGCCCGAAAAAACCTACAACAACCCAGTGATTCCGGCCATGAAAGCCTTCTACAATACAATAAAAATACAATCTAGAGCAGAAGAGAAAACTGGCGAAAGAAGGCTCTCCGTGGACAGTTCCTGGGAAACACTGAGAGCCAAAAACATGGCTGTGGCTCACAAATGGAACTCGGAAAAAGGAGACAAAGGAGGGCCTGATTCTGGCAGCCCAAGAACAAGCCATTCGAACCAAGGCCATCCAAGCCAGAATTGAAAAGTCGACAACAGTTCCCAAGTGTAGACTCTGCAAGGAAGCAGATGAAACAATGGATCATATCCTCAGCTGCTGCAAGAAGATCGTGGACAGACTCCAAGCAGAGGCACAACACCGTTGCTCAGATGATTCATTGGAACGTGTGCCACAAACACCATCTGCCTGCAACAAAGAACTGGTGGGATCACAAGCCGGAAAAAGTTACAGAAAATGAACACGTCAAAGTACTCTGGGACTTCTGGATTCAGACAGACAAGAGTTTTGGAGCATAATACTCCTGACCTCACAACTGTGTTAAAAAACAAAGTATGGATCGTCGATGTCGCAATCCCAGGTGACAGCAGGATAGAGGAGAAACAACTGGAAAAGCTGACACAATATGAAGAGTCAAAGATCGAACTGCAAAGACTCTGGCACAAGCCAGTGGTGATCGGCACACTGGGTGCAGTGCCTAAAGACCTTGGCCTGCACTTAAAGACAATCGGCGTTGACAAAATTACCATCTGCCAGCTGCAGAAGGCCACCTTACTGGGATCTTAACGCATTATTCGCCGATATATCACACAGTCCTAGACACTTGGGAAGGGTCCGACATGTGATCCAATCCAACAGCCAGCAGAATGTCTGCTGTGGACTCATCTTGTTGTGTTTCAAATAATAATAATAATAATAATAATAATAATAATAATAATAATAGAAGCAGCCCAAAAGAATAATAGAATCAAAGAGTTGGAAGAGACCTCATGGGCCATCCAGTCCAACCCCATGCTGCCAAGAAGCAGGAATATTGCATTCAAAGCACCCCTGACAGATGGCCATCCAGCCTTTGTTTAAAAGCTTCCAAAGAAGGAGCATCCACCACACTCCGGGGCAGAGAGTTCCACTGCTGAACGGCTCTCACAGTCAGGAAGTTCTTCCTCATGTTCAGATGGAATAAGGAGTCCAGGTGTCATATCAATCTGCACCTCCCAAATATTCCATAGAATGGCTTCATGACTATTAAAGTGGTGTCAGACAGCATTAATTCTGCCATGTCAACGTGCTCCTAAACCTGTGGCCGGTTCCAACGGAGACCTCTCCATCTCTCTCTTCTCAGTGCCATCTCTCTCTTCCCATCCGCTTGGCCTCAAAAATAAACATCTCCCAATCGGACCTGTCAAGACGGACTTGCCTGGAGGCATCCGAGAGAAGCCATGTGATTTGAGAGGCCAAGAGGTCAGGCTGGTGCGGCTGGCACAGACCCATGCGCACGCACACCAGCCTCGTCCAAAGCCAAGGGAGACGGAGACGTGATTCAACGAGACAGGAGGTTACCAGAGCCCACGCTTTTAACTTCAGAGCTGGAGGGTCCCTCTGGGAAGTGGGCCACAGATTGCGGCATCAAATCATCGGGCCTATAATATCCTAAAGACTCCAGATGAGGCCGATTAAGGGTGCTAAGCAGGGCCAGGCCTGGCTAAGACTCGGGTGGGAGAACAAGAACCCTATTTCACGCACGTTGGGAGAATAAAAGAAAAATCTCCCCCTCCACAATACTATCTATGAGGGAATTAGGCTCAGAGAGCACAATGGCACTAAATCCTGTCTCGTCTTGGATGCTAAGTAGGGTCTGGTGTGGTAAGGATTTGGATGGGAGACCTTCAACCAGATATCTCAAGCAATTCAGCCAAGTTAATGGGAGAATATAAGAACTATCCCACCTGTGCAACATTATCTTCAGGTCCTAATGACAGAGAAAAGGTTCGTAATGCATTCCGGAAGCTAAGCAGGATCACGCCTGGCTTGGATTTGGATGGGAGACCGACCACGAATACTAGGCTCTATTTCAGTGGAAGGAACAGGCCAAACCACTTCTGAGTCTTCTTTGTCTGAAAGCCCTACTGAAAGGAATGGGGCCACCATAATTTCCAAGGACTTTAATGCACCAAGGATGAGAAATGAATGGGATGAACTTAATCTCTTAACACGAGAAGGCAAAGCCAGCGATGACATTGCAGGAGGACTAAACACCCGAATGGCACCAAATCCCATCTGAACTTGGAATATAAAATGTGGTTAGGACTTAGATGGGGCAAAGTTTTGCTCTTTCCTGTAGGCTTGAGAAATAAATGGGATGAACTCAATCTCTTAACACGGGAAGGCAAAGCTGGAGATGACATTGCAGGAAGACTAAACACCCGAACGGCACCAGATCCCATCTGATCTTGGAGTATAAAATGTGGTTAGGACTTAGATGGGGTAAAGTTTTTCTCTTTCCTGTAGGCTTGAGAAATAAATGGGATGAACTTAATCTCTTAACACGGGAAGGCAAAGCTGGCGATGACATTGCAGGAGGACTAAACACCCGAATGGCACCAGATCCCATCGGAAATTGGAATATAAAATGTGGTTAGGATTTAGATGGGGCAAAGTTTTGCTCTTTCCTGTAGGCTTGAGAAATAAATGAGATGAACTTAATCTCTTAACACGGGAAGGCAAAGCTGGCGATGACATTGCAGGAAGACTAAACACCCGAATGGCACCAGATCCCATCTGAACTTGGAATATAAAATGTGGTTAGGACTTAGATGGGTCAAAGTTTTGCTCTTTCCTGTAGGCTTGAGAAATAAATGGGATGAACTTAATCTCTTAACACAGGAAGGCAAAGCTGGTGATGACATTGCAGGAGGACTAAACACCCGAACGGCACCAGATCCCATCTGAACTTGGAATATAAAATGTGGTTAGGACTTAGATGGGGCAAAGTTTTGCTCTTTCCTGTAGGCAGGGGCGGCTCGTCCATTATGCGAAGTAAGCGGTCGCAGAACACTTTTTTTTTGCCAGGGGTGCAGAGGGGCCTCTGTAAATGTCCCTCGACTGCCACTTGAGGAGCGCCCCCTCAGCTCACAACAGCCCTAGCAGTCCGGGGGGAGCCTCAGCTTTCTTGCCTCGCTGCCAGGCGATCCTCTTCCCAAAGGGGCCGGGCCCTTGAGCCTCGCCTCGCCCCTCTCGTTCCTGCTCCACCTGGCCACCGGGCGCACGAGCAGAGCCAGCGCTCAATCGTTCTCCGCGTTCGATCCCTTCCCCATGAGTGGCTCCCTTTCCCAATTCCCCGGCGCTCCACCAGCCTCCTCTCCTCTCCCCAATCCGCGGGTGGACCAAGGGGCGGAGCCGCCGCGTCTGGCCTGCTTCGGGTTTGGAGGCATGTCTGAAGACCCCAGCATGCACACCAAAAGTCGCCTCTTCTCCTGACTTTCTCTTCAGCCATTGGAACCAAGAGAGAGAGGTATGGAGGTATCTCCCACCTCCGCTCCCTCCTTTGTTTTTGCGCCTAGCTTCAGGAAAGGTGGGCATCTTCACCTCTCTCTCTCTCTCTCTCTCTTGGTCCCAATGGCTGAGGAGAAAGTCAGGAGAAGAGGTGACTTTTGGTGCACACGCCGGGGTCTTCAGGCACACCTCCGGACCCAAGGGAGCAAGTGCGGCAAGTGTAGTTACTGGGATGTGTAGTTCACCTACAATGAAAGAGCATTCTGAACTCCACCAATGATGGAATTGAACCAAATATGGCACAGAGAACTCCCACGATGAACAGAAAATATATATCAATGATTGGTTGGCGGGGGGGGGGGGGCGCCAAAATACTGTTTGCTTACCTTTGAAAATTACCTAGGGCCGCCTCTGCCTGTAGGCTTGAGAAATAAATGGGATGAACTTAATCTCTTAACACGGGAAGGCAAAGCTGACGATGACATTGCAGGAGGACTAAACACCCGAGTGGCACCAGATCCCATCTGAACTTGGAATATAAAATGTGGTTAGGACTTAGATGGGGCAAAGTTTTGCTCTTTCCTGTAGGTTTGGGGAAAAGCAAACTGTTGCACCCTCTCCTTGCTTAACAACAACAGCAACAACGACTATAGTGATCTTGACCAGGCTCTATTTCAGTGGAAGGAACAGGCCAAACCACTTCTGAGTCTTCCTTGACTGAAAGCCCTACTGAAATTAATGGGGCCACCATCATTTCCAAGGACTTTAATGCACCAAGGATGAGAAATGAATGGGATGAACTTAATCTCTTAACACGGGAAGGCAAAGCTGGCGATGACATTGCAGGAGGACTAAACACCCGAATGGCACCAGATCCCATCTGAACTTGGAATATAAAATGTGGTTAGGACTTAGATGGGGTAAAGCTTTGCTCTTTCCTGTAGGCTTGAGAAATAAATGGGATGAACTTAATCTCTTAACACGGGAAGACAAAGCTGGCGATGACATTGCAGAAGGACTAAACACCCGAATGGCACCAGATCCCATCTGAACTTGGAATATAAAATGTGGTTAGGACTTAGATGGGGTAAAGTTTTGCTCTTTCCTGTAGGCTTGAGAAATAAATGGGATGAACTTAATCTCTTAACACGGGAAGGCAAAGCTGGCGATGACATTGCAGAAGGACTAAACACCCGAATGGCACCAGATCCCATCTGAACTTGGAATATAAAATGTGGTTAGGACTTAGATGGGGTAAAGTTTTGCTCTTTCCTGTAGGCTTGAGAAATAAATGGGATGAACTTAATCTCTTAACACAGGAAGGCAAAGTTGACGATGACATTGCAGGAGGACTAAACACCCGAGTGGCACCAGATCCCATCTAAACTTGGAATATAAAATTTGGTTAGGACTTAGATGGGGCAAAGTTTTGCTCTTTCCTGTAGGCTTGGGGGAAAGCAAACTGTTGCACCCTCTCCTTGCTTAACAACAACAATGATCTTGGCCATGCTCGAATGTTTTCGATGGTGAAATTGTGCCTTTTGAAGGCACGGCGTTACCTGCCTGCCAAGTGCGCAATACCTCTCTCCGAAAAAAGGCCGCTCTCTCCAAACCCCCTGGATTTTCACAGGAGGGAAGCAACAAAGGCTTCCAATACAAAGGCTGGGCTGGAAGGCTGCATCTGGCCTCTTCGTGACTCACCGTGGGGTTCCCTTTCCAGGTGGCAATGAATTAACCATGAGCCTTCGCCAGGAGCAATTTCACTTCCTGGGGAGGCGTGTTCCTCCCTCCTTCCTTCCCACTCAATTCCAATCTCTGCCCTTTGATTCCTTTCTTCTTCTGGCTGTATGCTTGACAAGAGGGGTTTGCTTTTGTTTCCCTCCAAAGCTGAGAGAGTGTGACTCACTCAAAGCTACTCAATGGGTTTCCATGGCCAAGTGGGAACTCTAGAACAGTGGTTCTCAACCTTCCTAATGCCGTGACCCCTTAATACAGTTCCTCCTGTTGTGGTGACCCCCAACCATATCATTATTTTTGTTGCTACTTCACAACTGTCATTTTCCTTGTGTTATGAATCGTCATGCAAATGTCTGGTATGCAGGATGTATTTTCATTCACTGGTCATTGCCCTTGAGTTTGGGAGTTGTAGTTCAAATACATCCAGAGAGCACTGTGGATTCAAACAGTGATGGATCTGAACCAAACTTGGTACGAATACTCAATATGCCCAAATGTGAAGTTTGGGAGGAAAATAGAATCTTGACCTTTGGGAGTTGTAGTTGCTGGGATTTATAGTTCACCTGCAATCAAAGAGCATTCTGAACTCCATCGATGGTGGAACTGAAGCGAACTTGTCACACAGAACTCCCATGACCAGCAGAAAATACTGGAAGGGTTTGATGGGCATTGCCCTTGAGTTTGGGAGTTGTAGTTCAAATACATCCAGAGAGCACTGTGGATTCAAACAGTGATGGATCTGAAGCAAACTTGGCACGAATACTCAATATGCCCAAATGTGAAGTTTGGGGGGGGGGGGGGGGAATAGACCTTGTCATTTGGGAGTTGGAGTTGCTGGGATTTATAGTTCACCTGCAATCAAAGAGCATTCTGAACTCCATCGATGGTGGAACTGAACCGAACTTGTCACACAGAAGTCCCATGACCAGCAGAAAATACTGGAAAGTTTTGGTGGGCATTGCCCTTGAGTTTGGGAGTTGTAGTTCAAATACATCCAGAGAGCACTGTGGACTCAAACAGTGATGGATCTGAAGCAAACTTGGCACGAATACTCAATATGCCCAAATGTGAAGTTTGGGGGGGGGGGGGGATAGACCTTGTCATTGTGATTGTTCACCTACAATCAAAGATCATTCTGAACTCCATCAATGGTGGAACTGAAGCAAACTTGTCACACAGAACTCCCATGACCAACAGAAAGTACTGGAAGGGTTTGGTGGGCATTGACCTTGAGTTTGGGAATTGTAGTTCAAACACATCCAGAGAGCACTGTGGACTCAAACAGTGATGGATCTGAACCAAACTTGGCACGAATACTCAATATGCCCAAATGTGGTTTGGGGGCAGGGGGAAATAGACCTTGTCGTTTGGGAGTTGTAGTTACTGGGATTTATAGTTCACCTACAATCAAAGAATATTCTAGACCCCACCAACGATAGAATTGAGCCAAACTTCCCACACGGAACCGACATGACCAACAGAAAATACTGTGTTTTCTGATGGTCTTTAGTGACCCCTCTGACACCCTCTCACGACCCTCCCAGGGGTCCCGACCCCCAGGTTGAGAAATGATGCTGTAGAATCATAGAATCATAGAATCAAAGAGTTGGAAGAGACCTCATGGGCCATCCAGTCCAACCCCATTCTGCCAAGAAGCAGGAATATTGCATTCAAATCACCCCTGACAGACAGCCATCCAACCTCTGTTTAAAAGCCTCCAAAGAAGGAGCCTCCACCACACTCCGGGGCAGAGAGTTCCACTGCTGAACGGCTCTCACAGTCAGGAAGTTCTACCTCATGTTCAGATGGAATCTCCTCTCTTGTAGTTTGAACATGTCCATGCAGGCCGAAAAACCTACAACAACCCAACAAACATTTCCATCCATTTCCTCCACAGCTCTGGATTCAAGGGACCTATAATAAACGATGCTTCTCTCAGTCCCGGAAGGTGTTTCATCTGCAATCCTTCGCGTTAGAAACTTTTTGGCTGGAAAACCCACATCTGCACACATTTTGCCGAGCCCCTTTGGGTAGGCTTAATCTATCCGCCACTGCACTGCCTCATTAACATCTAATTAATCATCCATTAGCGCTCCCACCGGCTGTCAACGGCAGCTCCCATAAATTAGACTTCGACTATATCCCTGATTAAACGGCGCAGGGGTCGAAGGAGGTCATCCCACCTGCAAAACTAACATGGCAGGATTGGCAGGAAGGGAAGGGAATGAGGCGGCCGCCTCAAAGGAGGGAAGGCGGAGGATAGGCAAGGGTGCATGCCTTTGCATAGCACTTACTTACTTACTTATTGAGACAATCCCTCGTTGTCCAAATCGGTGTCCGTAGGTGACTGTGGAGCCCTATTCTTGACCTGCATCTTCTCCTGCAGTGAGGGCATCGTTTTCCAGGTGGAGGGCATCGGTTTCCGGTCGGGGTTGGCTTGATACACCTTCCTCTTGACATGTTTCTCTATTTCGCCCTCCATTCATGCCTCTTCAAATTCTGCAGCACTGCTGGTCACAGCTGACCTCCAGCTGGAGCAGTGAGAAGGTGGAATAGAAATGTTTTAAATAAATAATAAATAAATCTTCCTTCAAAACTGGGATTAAATCTGAGGATTCTAGTTTCTAAGCCAGTGGTTCTCAACCTTCCTAATGCTGAGACCCCTTAATACAGTTCCTTATGTTGTGGTGACCCGCAACCATAACCCTAACATTATGAGTCGCCATGTAAATAATGATCTGCAGGATATATTTTCTTTCATGGGAACAAATTTGGCACAAATATCCGGTATGCCCAAATTTGAATACTGGTGGGGTTGGCAGGGGGGTTGATTTTGTCATTTGGGAGTTGTAGTTGCTGGGATTTATAGTTAACATGTAAACAAAGAGGATTCTGAACCCCACCAACAATGGAATTGAACCAAAGTTGGCACAGAAAACTCCCATGATCAACAGAAAATACTGGAAGGGCTTGGTTGGCATTGACCTTGAGTTTGGGAGTTGTAGTTCGCCTACATCCAGAGAGCACTATGGGCTCAAACAATGATGGATCTGGACCAAACTTGGCACGGATACTCAATATGCCCAAATATGAACACTGATGGGGTTTGGTGAAATAGACTTTGACATTTGGGAGTTGTAGATACTGGAATTTATAGTTCACCTATAATCAAGGAGCCTTCTGAATCCCACCAATGATAGAATTGGGCCAAACTTCCCACACAGAACCCCCATGACCAACAGAAAAGACTGTGTTTCCTGATGGTCTTTGGTGACCCCTCTGACACCCCTTGGTGACCCCCTCAGGGGTCCCGACCCCCAGGTTGAGAAACACTGTTCTAAGCCCTCTGAGCATTTCTGTCTTTGGTTCATCTCCTTCCAATTTTGCCCTTTTGAAAAAATAAATAGGCCAGGTGTTTTTGGCAATATGCCAAGGTTGCCGCTTGCTGCTCAAACAAGCGGCAAAAACATCTGGGGAAGTGACCAGGTGGGCTCTGACTGTTGCAAAAGCACCAAAGGATGTTGCCAGGGCAAGGGGATGCCACGACTCTCCCAAACCCGGCAGGTAGAGGTACCCAAGCATGGAAACCGCCTGCTGCTCTACAACCTTTCTTTGCCGCTGGTGGCTCTGACAGGTGGCATCCCTCCCCGTTTGCCACTCAGGTGCCCGAGGGCACCAGTCGCATGGGGCAAATGTGGGTCAGTGGGCAGCCAAGCGGAAAGCGAAGCCAGATGGCAGCTCTGTCGGACACACACAGCGCTGGGCTCCGTTCCAGAACCACAGGGTCAATGCACGCACACAGCCCATTAATATTGACGAAGGCGAGGGCACGGTGCTGCAGGCTATGACGGAGACCTCGCCATGGAGATCTGCAGTCATGAGAGTTATAGTTTTATACGGTCATTATAATGCTTGAATCTCACCGAACTACAACTCCCAGGAATCTCTAGCATTGATTAAAGTGATACCCAAGATGCCAAGGGAATAGCCCAACTGTAAATTATTATTATTATTATTATTATTATTATTATTAGAATCATAGAATCAAAGAGTTGGAAGAGACCTCATGGGCCATCCAGTCCAACCCCATTCTGCCAAGAAGCAGGAATATTGCATTCAAATCACCCCTGACAGATGGCCATTCAGCCTCTGTTTCAAAGCTTCCAAAGAAGGAGCCTCCACCACACTCCGGGGCAGAGTTCCACTGCTGAACGGTTCTCACAGTCAGGAGTTGTTATTATTGTTGTTGTTGTTGTTGTTGTTGTTAGAAACACAACAAGATGAGTCCACAGCAAACAAGATCACTCTGCTGGCTGTTGTAGTGGATCTCACATCAGACAATATTATTATTGTTGTTGTTGTTGTTGTTGTTGTTATTATTATTATTATTATTATTATTATTAGAAACACAACAAGATGAGTCCACAGAAACAACATCACTCTGCTGGCTGTTGTAGTGGATCACATGTCGGATATTATTATTATTATTATTATTATTATTATTATTATTATTACTACTACTACAAGATGAGTCCACAGCAAACAAGATCACTCTGCTGGCTGTTGCAGTGGATCTCACGTCGAACAATATTATTATTATTATTATTATTATTATTATTATTATTATTATTTGAAACACAACAAGATGAGTCCACAGCAAACAAGATCACTCTGCTGGCTGTTGTAGTGGATCTCACATCGGACAATATTATTATTATTATTATTATTATTATTATTATTAGAAACACAACAAAATGAGTCCACAGCAAACAAGATCACTCTGCTGGCTGTTGTAGTGGATCACACAGATATTATTATTACTATTATTATTGGAAACACAACAAGATGAGTCCACACTAACAAGATCACTCTGCTGGCTGTTGTAGTGGATCACACGTCGGACAATATTATTATTATTATTATTATTATTAGAAACACAACAAGACGAGTCCACAGCAAACAAGATCAATCTGCTGGCTGTTGTAGTGGATCACACGTCGGACACTATTATTATTATTATTATTATTATTATTATTATTATTATTATTATTAGAAACACAACAAGATGAGTCCACACTAACAAGATTACTCTGCTGGCTGTTGTAGTAGATCACACAGATATTATTATTACTATTATTATTATTTGAAACACAACAAGATGAGTCCACAGCAAACAAGATCACTCTGCTGGCTGTTGTAGTGGATCACACGTCGGACACTATTATTATTATTATTATTATTATTATTATTATTATTAGAAACACAACAAGATGAGTCCACACTAACAAGATCACTCTGCTGGCTGTTGTAGTGGATCACACAGATATTATTATTATTATTATTATTATTATTTGAAACACAACAAGATGAGTCCACAGCAAACAAGATCACTCTGCTGGCTGTTGTAGTGGATCACACGTCGGACACTATTATTATTATTATTATTATTATTATTATTATTATTATTATTAGAAACACAACAAGACGAGTCCACAGCAAACAAGATCAATCTGCTGGCTGTTGTAGTGGATCACACGTCGGACACTATTATTATTATTATTATTATTATTATTATTAGAAACACAACAAGATGAGTCCACACTAACAAGATCACTCTGCTGGCTGTTGTAGTGGATCACACAATATTATTATTACTATTATTATTATTTGAAACACAACAAGATGAGTCCACAGCAAACAAGATCACTCTGCTGGCTGTTGTAGTGGATCACACGTCGGACACTATTATTATTATTATTATTATTATTATTATTATTATTATTATTATTATTATTAGAAACACAACAAGATGAGTCCACAGCAAACAAGATCACTCTGCTGGCTGTTGCAGTGGATCACACGTCAGAGAATATTATTATTCTTGTTATTATTATTACTACCTCACTTCACTATCTTTCCCTCTCTACATGCTAGAAATGCTGGGAAGGCAGGAAAACTATAGAATCATAGAATCAAAGAGTTGGAAGAGACCTCGTGGGCCATGCAGTCCAACCCCATTCTGCCAAGAAGCAGGAATATTGCATTCAAATCACCCCTGACAGATGGCCATCCAGCCTCTGTTTAAAAGCTTCCAAAGAAGGAGCCTCCACCACACTCCGGGGCAGAGAGTTCCACTGCTGAACAGCTCTCACAGTCAGGAAGTTGTTCCTCATGTTCAGATGGAATCTCCTCTCTTGTAGTTTGAAGCTATTGTTCCCTTGCGTCCTAGTCTCCAAGGAAGCAGAAAACAAGCTTGCTCCCTCCTCCCTGTGGCTTCCTCTCATATATTTATACATGGCTATCATATCCCCTCCCAGCCTTCTCTTCTTCAGGCTAAACATGCCCAGCTCCTTAAGTCGCTCCTCATAGGGCTTGTTCTCCAGACCTTTTATCATTTTAGTCGCCCTCCTCTGGACACATTCCAGCTTGTCAATATCTCTCTTGAATTACCCTAATGAAAGGCTTCTGACCCACAGATAGCAGAGTTGGAGGACATAGAACATGGCTAGAAAGGACATCTGTTGCCAGATGTGGATAAACGAAACCAAGGATAATAGTCAACCCTACGGAAGTGAAGGATTCTGGCCCAAGGATAACAGAGATGTACCGAACCTAAGGTCTGAATGAGGGCCAAACAAGATATTAGAGGGAAGATAGCAACCAGAATCCCCTAGTGCAGTGTTTCTCAACCTGGGGGTCGGGACCACTAAGGGGGTCGTGAAGGGGTGTTGGAGGGATCGCCAAAGACCATCAGAAAACATAGTATTTTCTGTTGGTCATAGGGGTTCTGTGTGGAAAGTTTGGTCCAATTCTATCGTTGGTGGGGTTCAGAATGCTATTTCATTGTGGGTGAACTATAAATCCCAACAATTACAACTCCCAAATGGCAAGGTCTATTTTCTCCAAACTTTAGCAGTGTTCCCATTTGGGCATATTGAGTATTTGTGCCAAGTTTGATCCAGATCCATAATTGCTTGAGTCCACAATGCTCTCTGGATGTAGGTGAACTACAACTCCAAAAATTCAAGGTCAATGTCCACCAGACCTTCCCAGTATTTTCTCTTGGTCATGGGAATTCTGTGTGCCAAGTTTGATTCAATTCCATCATTGGTGGAGTTCAGAAGGCTCTTTGATTTAAGGTGAACTATAAATCCCAGCAACTCCAGCATTACCAAATGACAAAATCAATCACCCCCCAACCCCACCAGTATTCAGATTTGGGCGTATTGGGTATTCATGCCAAATTTGGTCCAGTGACTGAAAATACATCCTGCATATCAGATATTTACATTACGATTCATAACAGGAGCAAAATTACTATTATAAAGTAGCAACGAAAATAATGTCATGGTTGGGGGTCACCACAACATGAGGGACTCTATGAAGGGGTCATGGCATTAGGAAGGCTGAGAACCACTGCCCTAGTGCATCCTCTATGTTGGGAAATATTGCTTTCTTGGATCGCAGTTCCCAGAATCCCCCACCCGGTTGCACCTGTGAAATGTCAGAGGGTTTGCAGTGAGCTGCTAGGCGTCGAGTGGCACCAGTGGGGCCATAAATGCACTCTGGCATATGCTTCCCTGCGCTCTTTCCCTCTGCCACAATGCATTTGCGGCTGAGCTTGGCTCCCAGGCCCCAGAGGGCTCTTAGTCCCCGTCTCCTGGCCCTTTGGGATTTGCAGCGCACGTCGGTTCCTCCCGGCAAAGTAGGGAGAGAAATGCCATCTCTCTTCTTCACCTGCCACCTGCCCCAAAGGCTTATCTCCTGACTTCGTGTCACTCGAATGCAAGCCGACTGGTCGGGAGGAAAAGCACCGCTGCCTTTGATGGAGAGCACCATTAGTGGGAATCACTGTCTAGCTATTAAAGGGAGCGAAAGGGGGGCATTGGCCCCCACGTTGGAATTCTGCCCTCTTTTATAATTTCCTTCCAAGCCCTACATTTCCAGCATTGCCGTCACTAAAAACTTCAATTGATATCCATTTTAGAAAAAGAGGAGGGCAAAGATAACAAGGGAGATAGGTCAGCAGTAAATTATTATTATTATTATTATTATTATTGTATTGTCGAAGGCTTTCATGGCTGGAATCACTGGGTTCTTGTGGGTTTTTTCGGGCTATAGAGCCATGTTCTAGAGGCATTTCTCCTGACGTTTCGCCTGCATCTATGGCAAGCATGTGGACAATTTCAACAGAAAGGAAGAGACCATGAAAATGAACAAAATCTGGCTACCAGTATTAAAAAACTCTAAAATTATAACAGCTAAACAACAGAGAGGAAACAACCAGGCACAGATTAACACCTCCCAGCAACAGATTTTCCCATGCTCAGGCAGGCCTTCAAATGCTAATGAAGGTGATCAGCTAAACATTCACACCTAGCTGCAGCAGGGAAGAGCTCCTTGCCCCACCCCAGCCATTCCACAGATATATAAACCCATTTTTCCTACTTCCAACAGACCTTCTCAACCTCTGAGGATGCTTGCCATAGATGCAGGCGAAACGTCAGGAGAAATGCCTCTAGAACATGGCTCTATAGCCCGAAAAAACCCACAAGAACCCATTATTATTATTATTATTATTGGGTTGTTGTAGGTTTTTTCGGGCTGTATGGCCATGTTCTAGAGAGGCATTCTCTCCTGATGTTTTGCCTGCATCTATGGCAAGCATCCTCAGAGGTTGTGAGGTCTGAGGATGCTTATTTATTTATTTATGTATTTATTTACAGCTTTTATATTCCGCCCTTCTCCTCACCCCGCAGGGGACCCAGGGCGGATTACAGTGTACACATATATGGCAAACATTCAATGCCAATTTTGACATACAACATATACAGACATACACAGAGGCTATTTAACTTTTTTGCCGCCAGGGGAGCTGTCGCTTTCATCGTCCATCTGCGACGCTGATGAAGCACTTCCGCATTCCCCGCATGCTTCCCCGCTGGAATGCTTTGCTGGAGTCTTCTTTATGGCCTCATAAATCAGTTAATTTAGCTTGTCATAGATGCAGGCAAAACGTCAGGAGAGAATGCCTCTAGAACAGTGTTTCTCAACCTGCAGGTCGGGACCCTTGAGGGGTCCCAAGGGGGTGTCAGAGGGGTCGCCAAAGACCATCAAAAACACAGTATTTTCTGGGTTGTTGTAGGTTTTTTGGGGGGTATATGACCATGGTCTGTATTTTCTGTTGGTCATGGTGGTTCTCTGTGAGAAGTTTGGCCAAATTCTATCATTGGTGGGGTTCAAAATGCTCTTTGATTGTAGATGAACTATAAATCCCAGAAACTAGACCTCCCAAATGTCAAGGTCTATTTTCTCCAACCCTAACAGTGTTCACATTTGAGCATTCATGCCAAGTTTGGTCCAGGTCCATCATTATTTGAGTCCACGGTGCTCTCTGGATGTAGGTGAACTACAACTTCAAATTCAAGGTCAATGCCCACCAAACCTTTCCAGTATTTTCTGTTGGTCATAGGAGTCCTGTGTGCCAAGTTTGGTTCAATTCCATTGTTGGTGGAATTCAGAATGCTCTTTGATTGTAGGTGAACTATAAATCCCAGCAACTATAACTCCCAAATGACAAAATCAGTCCCCTCTCCAAACCCACCAGTTTTCAAACAAGATCACTCTGCTGGCTGTTGTATTCGATCACTTCCCAAGTATCGAGGACTGTGTGATGTATTGGCAAATAATGTGTGCAGATCCGAGTAGGGGTGCCTTCTGCAGCTGACAGGTGGTAATTTTGTCAGCGCCGATAGTTTTTAAGTGCAGACCAAGGTCTTTAGGCACTGCACCCAGTATGCCAATCACCATTGGGACCACCTTTACCATTATTATTATTATTATTATTATTATTATTATTATTATTATTAGAAACACAACAAGATGACGATGATGATGATTAGTATTACCCATACTGACTCGAGTCTAACACTAAGCAGGATTGGGCCTGGTTAGTACTTGGATGGGAGACCGCCTGGGAATACCGGGTGCTGTAGGCTAAGCCTACAGCCATACCACCCTAAACACACGTCCGATCTCATCTGATCTCGGAAGCTAAGCAGGGTCGGGCCTAGTTAGTACTTGGATGGGAGACTGCCTGGCAGTACCGGGTTCTGTAGGCTAAGCCTACGACCATGCCACCCTGAACACACCCAATCTCGTCTGATCTCGGAAGCTAAGCAGGATCAAGCCTGGTTAGTACTTGGATGGGAAACCACCCGGGAGTACTGGGTGCTGTAGGCTAAGCCTACGGCCATACCACCCTGAACACGCCCAACCTCGTCTGATCTCGGATGCTAAGCAGGGTCGGGCCTGGTTAGTACTTGGATGGGAGACCGCCTGAGAGTACCGGGTGCTGTAGGCTAAGCCTACGGCCATACCACCCTGAACATGCCCAATCTCGTCTGATCTTGGAAGCTAAGCAGGGTCAAGCCTGATTAGTACTTGGATGGGAGACTGCCTGGGAATACCGGGTGCTGTAGACTCTGTAGACGCCTCCAAGGTCATGTAACCAGCATGGCTTCATGGAGCACCGTTACCTTCCCGCCGGAGTGGTACCTATTAATCTATTCACTGTATTGTCGAAGGCTTTCATGGCCAGAATCAATGGGTTGCTGTAGGTTTTTTCGGGCTATATGACCATGTTCTAGAGGCATCTCAACAAATCACCTCTCAACAAATGATTGCCCCAGGCATCGCCAGGCCATCAAATGCTAATTAAGGTGGTCAGTTGAAACATTTACACCTAGCTCCAGCAGACAAGAGTTCCTTGTCCCACCCTGGTCATTCCACAGATATATAAACCCTTTTTCCTAGTTCCAACAGACCTCACTACCTCTGAGGATGCTTGCCATACATGCAGGCGAAATGTCAGGAGGGAATGCCTCTAGAACATGGCCATTTAGCCCGAAAAAACCTACAACAACCCAGATTTATTCACATTTGCATGTTTTCAAATTGCAGAGTTGGCAGAAGCTGTGGCTGACAGCGGGATCTCACCATGCTCCCTGGATTCGAACCTGTGACCTTTTGGTCAGCAAGTTCAGCAGTTCGGAGGTTCAAACCACTGCACCACTGTGGCTCCGCAATGTATACAATGTGTGTATGTGTGTGTATAAAGAAAAATATTCATGCTTTAGCCCCCTGCAACACCAGGGAGTCTAGTGGAGGTCTTTAGGCACCACTGGGACCACCTTGACTATTATTATTATTATTATTATTATTATTATTATTATTATTATTTATTCCCACTTTACTGTTTCCCTGTTTGCAATGCTAGAAATATGGGGATGGAAGGATGTTATTATTATCTGTGGCTCCTGACCTTACTTACTTACTTACTTACTTACTTACTTACTTAGGTGATCCCTCATTGGACGAGTAAGATGGTCTTCCATGATGGGTTTCCTTGTGGATTCGTAGGTGGCTGTGGAGCCCTATTCTTGCTCTGCACCTTCTTCCGCAGTGAGGGCATCGGTTTCCAGGTGGAAGGCGGTCCTGGTCGGGGTTGGCTTGACGCGCCTTCCTCCTGGCACGTTTTTCTCTTTCACCCTCCACTCGTGCCTCCTCGAATTCTGCAGCACTGCTGGTCACAACTGACCTCCAGCTGGAGCGCTCAAGGGCCAGGGCTTCCCAGTTCTCAGTGTCTATGCCAGAGTTTTTAAGGTTGGCTTTGAGGCCATCTTTAAATCTCTTTTCCTGTCCACCAACGTTCCGTTTTCCGTTCTTAAGTTCGGAGTAGAGCAACTGCTTTGGGAGACGGTGGTCAGGCATCCGGACAACGTGGCCAGCCCAGCGGAGTTGATGTTGAAGGACCATCACTTCAATGCTGGTGGTCTTTGCTTCTTCCAGCACACTGATGTTTATCGGCTTGTCTTCCCAGGAGATTTGCAGGATTTTCCGGAGGCATCGCTGATGGAATTGTTCCAGGAGTTGCATGTGACGTCTGTAGACAGTCCACGTTTCGCAGGCATAGAGCAGGGTTGGGAGGACAATGGCTTTATAGACAAGCACCTTGGTCTCCCTACGGATGTCCCGGTCCTCAGACACTCTCTGCTTCATTCAGGAAAATGCTGCACTCGCAGAGCTCAGGCGGTGTTGTATTTCAGCGTCGATGTTGACTTTGGTGGAGAGGTGGCTGCCAAGGTAGCGGAAATGGTCCACATTTTCTAATGCTACACCATTAAGCTATATCTCTGGCATTGGAGAGAGGATGGCTGGTGACTGCTGGAACAGCACTTTGGTTTTCTCGATGTTCAGTGACAGGCCAAGCTTCGTGTATGCTTCTGCGAAGGTGTTTAGAGTTGCTTGTAGATCTTCTTCTGTATGCGCACAGACGACATTGTCATCAGCATACTGGAGTTCTATAACAGATGTCTATGCTCCTGACCTACAGATAGCAGAACTGGAGGACATAGAACATGGCTAGAAAGGACATCTGTTGCCAGATGCTGGATCAGATGCTGGATGGCCATCTGTTGGGTGGGATCCGATTGTGTCCTCCTGCATGACCAAAAAGGGATTGGACTAGATGGCCTTTTGAGGTGACTTTGAACTTTCCGATTTTGTCCAGCGAAATATTCCAGCCGCGTTGTGCCAACCTGCCCTGCTTGCCTCTCCTGGGTCAAATACTAAGCGAAGCTATTAAAGCTCTTTGATTTTTCCCGACACGCCAAACGGCCCTTGTTCCCTCCCCGGTGCCTGTAGTCTAATGTATTCTAGCAGAGTGCAGGAAAAAATGGATTGGGGGAGGAGGACAGAATAGAAAGGGGGGGTCCATCCTACGCCGTCCGCCACTTTGGCATCCGCGCATCCCGCCGAGGCAAATGCCCTGATTAATTCCGTTGATGAGTTCCATAACGATTTCAGATCATGTTTTCTGGTTGACTGAAAAGGAAGGTGAAAAGAGATGGGAGGAAGACGCCCGTTCGCATGGAACCGCATCCTGGATTCTCATTTTCTCCTTCAGGTGGGAAAAGGAAGAAGGGAAATAAGTCAAGGATGTGTTGGCGAAGGCTTTCATGTCTGGAAACACTGGGTTGCTGTGAATTTTTCAGGCTGCATGGCCATGTTCCAGAAGCATTCTCTCCTGATGTTTCACCTGCATCTGTGGCAAGCATCCTCAGAGGTCTGTTGGAAATGAGGCAAGTGGAGTACATTTTGTGTTGTCGAAGGCTTTCATGGCTGGAATCACTGGGTTGCTGTGAGTGTTTTGGGCTGCATGGCCATGTTCCAGAAGCATTCTCTCCTAGTGTTTCACCTGCATCTGTAGCAAGTATCCTCAGAGGTTTGTTAAGAGGTCTGTTGGAAATGAGGCGAGTGGAGTGCATTTTGTGTTGTTGAAGGCTTTCGTGGCCGGAATCACTGGGTTGCTGTGAGTTTCTTGGGCTGCATGGCCATGTTCCAGAAGCATTATCTCCTAGTGTTTCACCTGCATCTGTGGCAAGCAGCCTCAGTGGTTTGTTCAGAGGTCTGTTGGAAATGAGGCAAGTGGAGTGCATTTTGTGTTGTTGAAGGCTTTCATGGCTGGAATCACTGGGTTGCTGTGAGTGTTTTGGGCTGCATGGCCATGTTCCAGAAGCATTCTCTCCTAGTGTTTCACCTGCATCTGTAGCAAGTATCCTCAGAGGTTTGTTAAGAGGTCTGTTGGAAATGAGGCGAGTGGAGTGCATTTTGTGTTGTTGAAGGCTTTCATGGCCGGAATCACTGGGTTGCTGTGAGTTTCTTGGGCTGCATGGCCATGTTCCAGAAGCATTCTCTCCTAGTGTTTCACCTGCATCTGTGGCAAGCAGCCTCAGAGGTTTGTTCAGAGGTCTGTTGGAAATGAGGCGAGTATAGTATATTTTGTGTTTTTGAAGGCTTTCATGGCCAGAATCACTGGGTTGCTGTGAGTGTTTTGGGCCGCATGGCCATGTTCCAGAAGCATTCCCTCCTGACGTTTCACCTGTATCTGTGGCAGGCATCCTCAGAGGTTGGTTCAGAGGTCTGTTGGAAATGAGGCGAGTGGAGTGTATTTTGTGTTGTTGAAGGCTTTCATGGTTGGAATCACTGGGTTGCTGTGAGTTTTCTGGGCTGCATGGCCATGTTCCAGAAGCATTCTCTCCTGATGTTTCACCTGCATCTGTGGCAAGCATCCTCAGAAGTTTGTTCAGAGGTCTGTTGGAAATGAGGCAAGTGGAGCGTATTTTGTGTTGGCGAAGGCTTTCATGGCCGGAAATGAGGCGAGTGGAGTGCATTTTGTGTTGTTGGAGGCTTTCATGGCCGGAATCACTGGGTTGCTGTGAGTGTTTTGGGCTGCATGGCCATGTTTCAGAAGCATTCCCTCCTGACGTTTCACCTGCATCTGTGGCAAGCATCCTCAGAGGTTTGTTCAGAGGTCTGTTGGAAATGAGGCAAGTGAAGTGCATTTTGTGTTGTTGAAGGCTTTCATGGCTGGAATCACTGGGTTGCTGTGAATTTTTCGGGCTGCATGGCCATGTTCCAGAAGCATTCTCTCCTGTCGTTTCACCTGCATCTGTGGCAAGCATTCTCAGAGGTTTGTTCAGAGGTCTGTTGGAAATGAGGCGACTGGAGTGTATTTTGTGTTGTCGAAGGCTTTCATGGCTGGGATCACTGGGTTGCTGTGAGTGTTTCGGGCTGCATGGCCATGTTCCAGAAGCATTCTCTCCTGATGTTTCACCTGCATCTGTGGCAATCCTCAGAGGTTTGTTCAGAGGTCTTTTGGAAATGAGGCGAGTGGAGTGTATTTTGTGTTGTCGAAGGCATTCATGGCCGGAATCACTGGGTTACTGTGATTTTTTCGGGCTGCATGGTCATGTTCCAGAAGCATTCTCTCCTGACGTTTTGCCTGCATCTGTGGCTAACATCTTCAGAGCTTCTGTTGGAAGTTTGGCAAGTGTAGAGTACATATACCTGTGAATTAATGTCCAAGGTAGGAGAAAGAACCCTAGGTTTGTTTAAAGTAAGTGTTGAATGTTGCAATTAGCAAGCTTGAACAGCACTGCGTAGCCATTAAGCTCCAAAGTCAATCAGTAAGGGTATCTGCATGGAAGTAGCCTGGCCTCTGTTGCCTGGAGGCATCCTCTGTTTGGGAGGTGTTAACTGGCCCTTGATTGTGTTGTCGAAGGCTTTCATGGCCTGATTCACTGGGCTGCTGTGGATTTTGGGAGGTTGTCCGGCCATGTTCTAGTAGCAGTCCCTCCTGACGTTTTGCCTGCATCTGTGGCTAACATCTTCAGAGTTTCTGTTAGAAGTTTGGCAAGTGTAGAGTATATATACCTGTGAATTAATGTCCAGGGTAGGAGAAAGAACCCTTGGTTTGTTTAAAGTAAGTGTTGAATGTTGCAATTAGCAAGCTTGAACAGCACTGAGTAGCCATTAAGCTCCAAAGTCAATCAGTGAGGGTATCTGCATGGAAGTAGCCTGGCCTCTGTTGCCTGGAGGCATCCTCAATTTGGGAGGTGTTAACTGGCCCTTGATTGTGTTGTCAAAGGCTTTCATGGCCTGATTCACTGGGCTGCTGTGTATTTTTGGGAGGCTGTCTGGCCATGCTCTAGTAGCATTTCCTCCTGACATTTTGCCTGCATCTGTGGCTAACATCTGTTGAAAGTTTGGCAAGTGTAGTGTATATATACTTGTGGATTAATGTCCAGCATAGGAGAAAGAACCCTTGGTTTGTTTAAAGCAAGTGTGATTGTTGCAATGAGCAAGCTTGAATAGCACTGAGTAGCCATAAAGCTGCAAAGTCAAACAGTGAAGGTATCTGCATGGAAACACCAGAATCAGGACATTAAACAAAGAACAACACTCAGAAACAGGAGAACTCCAGACAGCAAGAAATCAAGGGCCAGTTAACTCTTCCCAAACAGAGGATGCCTCCAGGCAATGGAGGTCAGGCTACCTCTGTGCAGAGATACCCTCACTGATTGACTTTGCAAACTTCATGGCTACTCAGTGCTATTCAAGCTTGCTAATTGCAACATTCACACTTGCTTCAATCAATCGAGGGTTCTTTATCTCCCCCTGGACATTATTTCACAGGTATATAAACACACTCCACTCACCTCACTGCCAACAGAACCTTTGAAGATGTCATCCACAGATGCAGGTGAAACGTAAGGAGAGAATGCTACTGGAACATGGCCATAGAGCACAGAAAATTCACAATTAGCAAGCTCGAATAGCATTGAGTAGCCAGTAACCCAGTGATTCTGGCCATGAAAGCCTTCAACAACACATCGTTGTTCAAAATTAATTACATAATAAATAAATCTACGAGCAAACCATCCATACGCTATCAATACAAACACATCACATACAGTAAATTGGTCCTGATATTCTTCAAACGCCTTCGGCTTAATCTTCTCCGTTCCCATCACCTTCATTGTCTTCTCAGATTATTCCTCGCCACGGATACCTGAATTAGTTTTGGCATCAAATGAGCACGCATCATATATTTACCTTAAAATCCGATATTCCGCCGTGTTATTTATGCAACCAAATGTATTTGACTGCTCCCAGGCTCTTCCCCAGGTTAGCCAATAAAACAAGTTGTGGCTCCGTCCAATTTCCCAATTTATCTCACACGTGAAGCACGAGAGCATTTTAAGCTTTACCAGTGTTGAGATAAAGGTTTATTATAATACGAGGGTTGAATGAAAAGTAACGCCTCCACCTTCCTTACTTGGGTCTGGATGGGAATATTTTAATAAATCAAATGCAGAAATAATCCTTAGAGTGTGGTCTTTAACTACCACTATCCACTTTTCCACATACCATATATACTCAAGTATAAGCCGACCCAAATATGAGCTGAGACACCAAATTTTACCACAAAAAACTGGGAAAACTACTCTATTTGTTGTTATTATTTCACTTATCATGTTACTCTATTATTATTACTATTGCATTTATTATTTTACTTTATTATTGTTATTAGTATATTTATTATTTTACTGTGTTAATATTATTGTTTTTATTACATTTGTTATTTTACTCTATTTATTGTTATTATTACACTTATCATGTTACTCTATTATTATTATTATTATTATTGCATTAATTATTTTACTTTATTAGTAATATATTTATTATTTTACTCTGTTAATATTATTGTTTTTATTACATTTGTTATTTTATTCTATTTATTGTTATTATTACACTTATCATGTTACTCTATTATTATTATTATTATTATTGCATTAATTATTTTACTTTATTATTGTTATTAGTATATTTATTATTTTACTGTGTTAATATTATTGTTTTTATTACATTTGTTATTTTATTCTATTTATTGTTATTATTACACTTATCATGTTACTCTATTATTATTATTATTATTATTGCATTAATTATTTTACTTCATTATTGTTATTAGTATATTTATTATTTTACTGTGTTAATATTATTGTTTTTATTACATTTGTTATTTAATTCTATTTATTGTTATTATTACACTTATCATGTTACTCTATTATTATTATTATTATTACATTAATTATTTTACTTTATTAGTAATATATTTATTATTTTACTCTGTTAATATTATTGTTTTTATTACATTTGTTATTTTACTCTATTTATTATTATTATTATGTTACTCTATTCTTATTATTGCATTTATTATTTTACTTCATTATTGTTATTAGTATATTTATTATTTTACTCTGTTAATATTATAGTTTTTATTACATTTGTTATTTTACTCTATTTATTGTTATTATTATTATGCTGGGGAAAGTGGAAGGCAAAAGGAAGAGGGGCCGACCAAGGGCAAGATGGATGGATGGCATCTTTGAAGTGACTGGACTGACCTTGAAGGAGCTGGGGGTGGAGACGGCCGACAGGGAGCTCTGGCGTGGGCTGGTCCATGAGGTCACGAAGAGTCGGAGACGACTGAACGAATGAACAACAACATTGTTATTATTACACTTATCATTTTACTCTATTATTATTATTATTGCATCAATTATTTTACTTTATTGTTGTTATTAGTATATTTATTATTTTACTCTGCTATTTTTTGGAAAGATACATTTGCATATTTACATAGAAGAAGGTTAGAATAATGATTTAATCAGAGCTGGGCAATCCTAACTTAAATTACAGTTTTATGTAAATATTCAAAAACATTTAACCTACTTATGCCTCAATTAGTGTAATTTTATTGGTATGTATTTTTACTCTGAAATTGATTAGTAGTTGCTGCACCATCCCCCCCCCAAAAAAAAATCGGCTTATACTCAAGTCAATCCATTCCCCTATTTTTTGTGGTAAAATTTGGTGTCTTGGGTTATATTTGGGTCGGCTTATACTCGAGTATATACGGTATGTGGAAAAGTGAATAGTGGTAGTTAAGGAGCACATTCTAAGGATTATTTCTGCATTTGATTTATTAAAATATTCCCACCCAAACCTAAGTAACGAAGGTGGAGGCATTACTTTTCATTCAACTCTTGTAACTATATTCAGGTCAGCTTATACTTGAGTATATATGGTATGTGGAAAAGTGAATAGTGGTAGTTAAAGAGCACATTCTAAGGATTATTTCTGTGTTTGGTTTATTAAAATATTCCCACCCAAACCCAAGTAACGAAGGTGGAGGCATTACTTTTCATTCAACTCTTGTAAATATATTCAGGTCAGCTTATACTTGAGTATATATGGTATGTGGAAAAGTAAATAGTGGTATTTAAAGAGCACATTCTAAGGATTATTTCTGCGTTTGATTTATCAAAATATTCCCATCCAAACCCAAGTAACGAAGGTGGAGGCATTACTTTTCATTCAACCCTCGTAACTGTTTCCTCAATTTGCTTCTGACACGATAAATAAATATGGATGTTGGAATTTAATATGGGCTTCATTCTCTGCTGTTGCCTCATCAAACTACAACTACTTGGATTCCAGAACTGGGGTTGTTAAAGTGGTATCAAACTGCAATAACTTTGCAGTGTAGATGCAATTCGGTCGCTTCCCGTTAGGCTGTCTTTCTCCTTCTTCTATTGTCACTGAGCTTAATGGTTTTTGATGGTGTTGATGGGGAAGCATTCAAAGACATCTTGGCTTCGAGAAGGAGATGTTGCATAAAATACACACACACACACTTTTCTTCTTTTCTTCAAAAAAAGGAAACCCTTCATCAATTTATTTGTGGGAGAAAAATGTATTTTTAGGATCAGCGCTCGAGCGAGCATGAATGTAGCAGCCTGTTTAAAGGTGACCTAAAATACGCTCAGGGATGTGGCGGGAATATTGATGCGCCACTTGCAAAGCTCTCCGGGGTTTCTGCTCTTGGCTTTGCTTTTGGGGGAGAAGCAGGAGGAGAAATGGGCCGATGTTGGGACTTTTGGGGTTGGCTTTGTTGATGTAATGCTGAATGGTTTGAGGAGGCAAAGGCCATCCAGTTCAACCCCCTACTTGCAGGCAGGAAGGCACCATCCAATCCCTCCCAAAAGATGACCATCCAGCCACATAAGAGTTGGAAGAGACCTCATGGGCCATCCATTCCAACCCCATTCTGCCAAGAAGCACCTTCAGAGAAGGAGACTTCAAGATGGCCATCCAGCCTCACAGAATCATAGAATTGGAAGAGACCTCATGGGTCATCCATTCCAACCCCATTCTGCCAAGAAGCACCTTCATTCCCAGGCAGTCTATATTTCACTTGGGTTGGAAAGTATCTCCAAAGGCCATCCAGTCCAACCCCCTACTTCCAAGCAGGAAGGCACCATCCAATCCCTCCCAACAGATGGCCATCCAGCCTCATAGAATCATAGAGTAGGAAGAGACCTCATGGGCCATCCATTCCAACCCCATTCTGCCAAGAAGCACCTTCATTCCCAGTCTATATTCCACTTGGGTTGGAAAAGATCCCCAAAGGCCATCCAGTCCAACCCCCTACTTCCAGGCAGGAAGGCACCATCCAATCCCTCCCAACAGATGGCCATCCAGCCTCATAGAATCATAGAGTAGGAAGAGACCTCATGGGTCATCCATTCCAACCCCATTCTGCCAAGAAGCACCTTCATTCCCAGTCTATATTCCACTTGGGTTGGAAAAGATCCCCAAAGGCCATCCAGTCCAACCCCCTACTTCCAGGCAGGAAGGCACCATCCAATCCCTCCCAACAGATGGCCATCCAGCCTCATAGAATCATAGAGTAGGAAGAGACCTCATGGGTCATCCATTCCAACCCCATTCTGCCAAGAAGCACCTTCATTCCCAGTCTATATTCCACTTGGGTTGGAAAAGATCCCCAAAGGCCATCCAGTCCAACCCCCTACTTCCAGGCAGGAAGGCACCATCCAATCCCTCCCAACAGATGGCCATCCAGCCACATAAGAGTTGGAAGAGAACTCATGGGCCTCCATTCCAACCCCAAGGAGCACCTTCAGAGAAGGAGACCTCAACACGTTCCCAGGCAGTCTCTATTCCACTTGGGTTGGAAAAGATCCCCAAAGGCCATCCAGTCAAACCCCCTACTTCCAGGAAGGAAGGCCACCATCCAATCGCTCCCAATAGATGGCCATCCAGCCTCATAGAATCATAGAATCAGAAGAGACCTCATGGGCCATCCATTCCAATCCTGTTCTGCCAAGAAGCACCTTCAGAGAAGGAGACCTCAACACATTCTCAGGCTGTCTGTATTCCACTTGGGTTGGAAAATATCTCCAAAGGCCATCCAATCCAACCCCCTACTTCCAGGCAGGAAGGCACCATCAATCCATCTCAACAGATGGCCATCCAGCTTCATAGAATCATAGAGTCAGAAGAGACTTCATGGGCCATCCATTCCAATCCTGTTCTGCCAAGAAGCACCTTCAGAGAAGGAGACTTCAACACATTCCCAGGCAATCTCTATTCCACTTGGGTTGGAAGGTATCTCCAAAGGCCATCCAGTCTGACCACTTCTCCGTACAAGAAGAGACCAAGGAGCACCTTCAAAGAAGGAGACCTCAACACATTCCCAGACAGTTTATATTCCACTTGGGTTGGAAAAGATCCAAAAAAGCCATCCAGTCCAACCCCCTACTTCCAGGCAGGAATGCACCATCCACTCCCTCCCAACAGATGGCCATCCAGCCACATAAGAGTTGAAAGAGACCTCGTGGGCCATCCATTCCAACCCCATTCTGCCAAGAAGCACCTTCAGAGAAGGAGACTTCAACATATTCCCAGGCTGTCTATATTCCACTTGGGTTGGAAAAGATCCCCAAAGGCCATCCGGTCCAACCCTCTACTTCCAGGCAGGAAGGCACTATCCAATCTCTCCCAACAGATGACCATCCAGCCACATAAGAGTTGGAAGAGACCTCATGGGCCATCCATGCCAACCCCATTCTGTCAAGAAGCACCTTCAGAGAAGGAGACCTCAACACATTCTCAGGCTGTCTGTATTCCACTTGGGTTGGAAGAGATCCTCAAAGGCCATCTAGTTCAACCCCCTACTTCCAGGGAGGAAGGCAGCATCCAATCCCTCCCAACAGATGGCCATCCAACCACATAAGAGTTGGAAGAGACCTCATGGGCCTCCATTCCAACCCCAAGGAGCACCTTCAGAGAAGGAGACCTCAAAACATTCTCAGGCAGTTTATATTCCACTTGGGTTGGAAAGGATCCCCAAAGGCCATCCAGTCCAACCCCCTACTTCCAGGCAGGAAGGCACCATCCAATCCCTCCCAACAAATGGCCATCCAGCCACATAAGAGTTGGAAGAGACCTCATGGGCCTCCATTCCAACCCCAAGGAGCACCTTCAGATAAGGAGACATCAACACGTTCCCAGGCAGTTTATATTCCACTTGGGTTGGAAAAGATCCCCAAAGGCCATCCAGTCCAACCCCCTACTTCCAGGCAGGAAGACACTATCCAATCTCTCCCAACGATGGCCATCCAGCCACATAAAAGTTGGGGGAGACCTCATGGGCCATTCATTCCAACCCCATTCTGCCAAGAAGCACCTTCAGAGAAGAAGACTTCAGCGCATTCCCAGGCTGTCTGAATTCCACTTGGGTTGGAAGGGATCCTCAAAGGCCATCCAGTCCAACCCCCTACTTCCAGGCAGGAAGGCATCATCCAACCCCTCCCAACAGATGACCATCCAGCTGCATAAGAGTTGGAAGAGACCTCATGGGCCATCCATTCCAATCCTGATCTGCCAAGAAGCACCTTCGGAGAAGGAGACTTCAACACATTCCCAGGCTATCTGTATTCCACTAGTGTTGGAAGGGATCCCCAAAGGCCATCCAGTCTGACCTCTTCTCCATGCAGGAAGATGCCCTCAAAAGCTTCCCAAGAGATGGCCATCCACTTTTTGCTTAAAAGCATCCAAAGAAGGAGACTCAGTTGGACATGTTGACAGCATATTCCACTAGTGTTGGAAGGGATCCCCAAAGACCATCCAGTCTGACCTCTTCTCCATGCAGGATGACACCCTCAAAGGCTTCCTGACAGATGGCCATCCATCTTCTGCTTTAAAACATCCAAAGGAGGAGACTCAGTTGGACATGTTGACAGCATATTCCACTAGTGTTGAAAGGGATCCCCAAAGGCCATCCAGTCTGACCTCTACTCCATGCAGGAAGAGACCCTCAAAAGCTTCCCGACAGATGGCCATCCAGTTTCTGCTTAAAAACATCCAAAGGAGGAGACATGTTGACAGCATATTCCACTATTGTTGAAAGGGATCCCCAAAGGCCATCCAGTCTGACCTCTACTCCATGCAGGAAGAGACCCTCAAAAGCTTCCCGACAGATGGCCATCCATCTTCTGCTTAAAAACATCCAAAGGAGGAGACTCAGTGGGACATGCCGACACCATATTCCACTAGTGTTAAAAGAGATCCCCAAAGACCATCCAGTCTGACCTCTTCTCCATGCAGGAAGAGACCCTCAAAAGCTTCCCAACAGATGGCCATCCAGTTTCTGCTTAAAAGTATCCAAAGAAGGAGACTCAGTTGGACATGTTGACAGAATATTCCACTAGTGTTAAAAGAGATCCCCAAAGACCATCCAGTCTGACCTCTTCTCCATACAGGAAGAGACCCTCAAAAGCTTTCCAACAGATGGGCATCCAGTTTCTATTTAAAAACATCCAAAGAAACTCTGTTGGGCATGCCAACAGCATATTCCACTAGTATTGAAAAGGATCCCCAAAGGCCATCCAGTCTGACCTCTTCTCCATGCAGGAAGAGACCCTCAAAAGCTTCCTGACAGATGGCCATCCAGTTTCTGCTTTCAAACATCCAAAGAAGGAGACATGTTGACAGTATATTCCACTATTGTTGAAAGGATTCCCAAAGGCCATCCAGTCTGACCTCTTCTGTCAAGCAGGAGCATCAAAACCTTCCCAACAGATGGCCAACCAGCTTCTATTCTGACCAGAGCAGGATAGTGTGGGACTATGACTTCCCTCTTATCTTGAGACTAAAAAAAGGGTAAAGGTAGTCCCCTGACATTAAGTCCAGTCATGTCTGGGGGGTGATGCTCATCTCCATTTCTAAGCCGAAGAGCCAGCGTTGTCCATAGACACCTCCAAGGTCATGTGGCCGGCATGACTGCATGGAGCGCTGTTACCTTCCCGCCGGAGCGGTACCTATTGATCTACTCACATTTGCATGTTTTCAAACTGCTAGGTTGGCAGAAGCTAGGGCTGACAGCGGAAGCTCACGCCGCTCCCCGGAATCGAACCTGCGACCTTTCGATCAACAAGCTCAGAAGCTCAGTGCTTTAACCCACTGCGCCACCTATTAATGCAGCCTGGAATTGTGTTGGCCTTTTTAGCCGTTGCGTCACATTGTTGGTCCATGTTCAACTTGTGGTCAACTAAGATTCCTCAGGTATCCAACTAAGATTCCTCAGGTTTCCAAACCAATTGTACCTGTGCATTTCCTTATGAGTGACAGGTCTCCTTGGATCAAGACAGCAAGGATTCCGTACCTTGGCCCAAGCCTCGGCAACTGCGCATAGCAATGTGCACATAGGCGTCCTTTAAATCTATTGAGCCACAAGGGACATAACCAGCCTTTTCACAAAGCGCCGTCTTTGCTGTCGCCGCTTTGAAGCCCTTGATAACATTGATGGACAATTCCTTTCTTTCTCTCCCTCTGTAATAGACTCTCCATCAAAAGAGCTGTCTCTCACCTCTTGGCCTTTTGAGGCCATTGTGGGATGCAACGGGTGGCGAAAAGACTTCGGAGGCAGAGAATGGGCCTTTCCAAAGCAATCTCCTGCCAGAGAATAGGTGCTTGAGACAGGTGCCACTTTTATTGGAGTCGTGTGGGGCTCTTCGGGCAACCGAGGCGATTGGAGTGCTCCGTGCAAGAAGAGGAAAAGGCAGCCAAGTGGGTCAGCATCAGGCGCCTGCGGTGATTCTCACTCAAGACCAAGGGTCCAACTTTGCTGGAGAGACGTCAATCCTCGGTGATTTCTTCCCTGCGCCCAGGAACAAATCATTCTCACTGCGAGAGACATTTTTTGAATTGTTCTCTCCCCAGATTAGGATGACCTAGAAATCGTAGATTCCTAGACCCTGAGGGACATCTAGTCCAACCCCCTTCTGTCAAACAGGGAAACCCAATCTGATCCCTCCCGACAGATGGTCACCTCATCTTTGTTGAATCATGGAATCCCAAAAGTGACCATAAAAGCCATCCAGTACAACCCCCTTCGGCCATAATGGAAGATACAATCTGATCCCTCCCAAGAGATGGCCATCTAGTCTTTGTTGAATCACAGAATCCCAAAAGAGACCATAAAGGACATCCAGTCCAACCCCCTTCAGCCATAAAGGAAGATATAATCCGATCCCTCTTGACAGATAGTCTTTGTTGAATCACAGAATCCCAAAATAGACCATGAAGGACATGTAGTCCAACCCTCTTCTGTAAAACAGAGAAACACGATCCGATTCCTCCCGACAGATGGCCACCTTGTCTTTGTTGAATCATAGAATTCCAAAAGAGACCATGAAGGCCATCCAGTCCAACCCCCTTCAGCCATAAAGGAAGACACAATCCGATCCCTCTCAACAGATGGCCATCTAGTCTTTGTTAAATCCTAAAAGAGGCCATAAAGGCCATCCAGTCCAACCCCCTTCAGCCATAAAGGAAGACAAAATCCGATCCTTCCCAACAGATGGACATCTGGTTTTTGTTGAATCACAGAATCAGAAAAGAGACCATGAAGGCCATCCAGTCCAACCCTGTTCAGCCATAAAGGAAGAAACAATCCGATCCCTCCCGGCAGATGGACATCTTTTTTTTAATCACAGAATCACAAAAGAGACCACAGTGGCCATCCAGTCCAGCCCCCTTCAGCCATAAAGGAAGACTCAATCTGATCCCTCCCAACAGATGGCTATCTAGCCTTTGTTGAATCATAGAATCCTAAAAGACACCCAAAGGGCCATCCAGTAGAGCCCCCTTTAGCCAGCTAACACCACACAACAAAGGATTCTCCCAGGCAGGAAGCAGCCAGGCTTTGAAGCTGCAATGCCATTCAATGCCAATCAAAGTGACCAATACAACAGCCAGCATAGTGATTCTATTTGCTGTGTACTAATCTTGTTGTGTATCAAATAATAATAAGGTGACCATAGAATTGCACTGGAAATCCTGAAGAGCTATACTCTATGTCAGTGGTTCTCAACCTTCCTAAGGCTGTGACCCCTTAATACAGTTCCTCATGTTGTGGTGACCCCAACCCTAAAATTATTTTCATTGATACTTCATAACTGGAATTTTGCTGCTGTTATGAATCGACATGTAAATATCTGATAGGCAGGATGTATTTTCATTCTCTGGACCTTGGGAGTTGTAGTTGCTGGGATGTATAGTTCACCTACAACCAGAGAATTCCGAACTCAACTAGAAATGGAATTGACCCAAACTTGGCAGACAGAATGCCCATGACCAGCAAAAAATAATGAAAGGGGTAGGTGAGCACTGGCCTTGAGCTTGGGAGTTGTAGTTCACCTATCTCCAGAAAGCACTGTGGACTCAAACAGTGATAGATCTAGACTAAACTTGGCACGAATACTCAATATGCCCAAATGTGAACACTGGTGGAGTATGGGGAAAATAGACCTTGACATTTGGAAGTTGCAGTTGCTGGGATTTATAGTTCACCTACAATCAGAGAGCATTCTGAACCCCACCAACAATAGAATTGGGCCAGACTTTCCACACAGAACTCCCATGACCAGCAGAAAATACTGTGTATCCTGATGGTCTTTGGCGACCCCTCCAACACCCCCTCGCAACCCCCCCCCCCGGGGTCCCGACCCCCAGGTTGAGAAACACTGCTCTATGTCTTCCTGTCTGTGTCCTTTGGAAGTGGTTAATTTTGGTTGAGTTGGCTATTATCCACAGTTTCATTTATCCGTGCCCAACAAAGCATTCTCTCTCTAGGTCAGTGATGGGCAACTCATTGAGCTTGGGGTGTCAATATTTGCCAAAAACCTGAGCATAACTTGGGTGGAGTGTCACTTCAAGAAAAAAACCATAATTTTGCAATATTTATAGTTTAAATAAGAAAAATGTAGAAAAATGTAGAAAAATTGTAGAGCCTTTTACAAATTTAAGGATTGAATTAGATTGGCTCTTATAAGGTGTATTTCTCTGTGTGTCATCAAAAATAGCCATGTGTGTCAGTGCTGACACGCGTGTCATAGGTTCACCATCATGGCCCTAGGTCCTCCAGTGCAATTCTATGTTACATGTTTATTATGGAATCCTGGGAGTCACCGTTTGGTGAGCACTCTTTGGCAGAGAAGGCCTTGTAAAACTGCAACTTCCAGGATCCTACAGCATTGTTGTTGTTGTTCATTCGTTCAGTCATCTCCAACTCTTCGTGACCTCATGGACCAGCCCACGCCAGAGCTCCCTGTCGGCCGCCACCACCCCCAGCTCCCTCAAGGTCAGTCCATGCCACTTCAAGGATGCCGTCCATCCATCTTGCCCTTGGTCGGCCCCTCTTCCTTTTGCCTTCCACTTTCCCCAGCATCATTGTCTTCTCTAGGCTTTCCTGTCTCCTCATGATGTGGCCAAAGTACTTCAACTTTGTCTCTCGTATCTTTCCCTCCAGTGAGCAGTCGGGCTTTCTTTCCTGGAGGATGGACTGGTTGGATCTTCTCGCAGTCCAAGGCACTCTCAGCACTTTCCTCCAACACCACAGCTCAAAAGCATCGATCTTCCTTCGCTCAGCCTTCCCTAAGGTCCAGCTCTCACATCCGTAGGTGACTACAGGGAAGACCATGGCTTGGACTAGGCAATGGATCTTGGTTGCCAGTCTGATGTCTCTACTCTTCACTATTTTATGGAGACTGGACATGGCTCTCCTCCCAAGAAGGAAGCGTCTCCTGATTTCCTGGCCACAGTCTGCATCTGCAGTCATCTTTGCGCCTAGAAATACAAACTCTGTCACGGCCTCCACGGTTTCTCCTTCTATTTTCCAGTTGTCAATCATTCTTGTTGCCATAATCTTGGTTTTTTTGACGTTTAGCTGCAACCCGGCTTTTGCGCTTTCTTCTTTCACCTTGGTTAGAAGGCTCCTCAGCTCCTCCTCGCTTTCGGCCATCAGAGTGGTGTCATCTGCATATCTGAGGTTGTTAATGTTTCTTCCAGCAATTTTCACCCCAGCCTTGCATTCATCCAGCCCCGCACATCCTCGCATGATGTGTTCTGCATACAAGTTAAAAAGGTTGGGTGAGAGGATGCAGCCTTGCCGGACGCCTTTCCCAATCTGGAACCCGTCTCCTGTTCCGTGGTCAGTTCTGACTGTTGCTCCTTGGTCCTTGTACAGATTCCTCAGGAGAGAGGGAAGGGGGCTTGGGATGCCCATCCCACCAAGAACTTGCCACAATTTATGATGATCCACACAGTCAAAGGCTTTAGAAGAGTCAATGAAGCAGAAGTAGATGTTTTTCTGAAACTCCCTGCCTTTCTCCATTCTCCAGCATCCGGAGATTGGCAATAAGCCAAGGCAATTCAAGTGGTGTCAAACTGCATTCATTCTACATTGTAGATGCAGCTGTTTTCTCTCTTATCTCTGGCATTTCCTTTATGGTTTTGGATGAGCAGGAGGAACATGTTAAGAGCGTATCCCAAGGGACGAGGGATAGAAACCCAGATACGGATCGACCCTTGTCGGCCCCTCCATTGCAGCATCTCCTCTCTTTCTCCCTCTCTCCATATCCTTCCTCCACCTGCAATTGCCGCTCTGCGGTCGCCCTTTTAATGAACACGGCACCGGATCGGCTGTGTTTATTAAATACCGCATTGCAATGTACCGTGCGATAATTGCTGGAGAGAGAAAAAAAGGAGGACTTCCAAAGGTCAGGCTGCTTTTTATCATTTGGGTTTGTCACGCGAACGCATGAGCCCCAGAAGCGAAACGGGTCCCTTCAATCCAATCCAGCAAAGCCACACACGCACCTGGCCCAGGTATGCAGGCTTTCATTTATTCAATTTAGACATGGTGTATTATTTACTACACATTGTGGTAAATGAGGGCAGGGAAGGCACAATTCCCAGGCTTGGAAACAGCCCATTCCAAGTGTCTTCATGGGCTACAAGCTGAACGTGAGCCAAGAATGTGATAGGGCAGCAAAAAAAGCCAATGCAATTCTAGGCTGCATCAATCTATATATATATATAAATGCTCTGCACATAATGAGTACCTTAAAAACGAAAGAACCAATCAACAAAATTACACCGAATTTGGCAACAAAACGTCTCACAACACAAGGAGTGACCCTCACTCAAAAAATTATGATTTTGTCATTTGGGAGTTGTAGTTGCTGGGATTTATAGTTCACCTACAATCAAAGAGCATTCTGAAACCCACCAATGATGGAACTGAACCAAACTTGGCACACAGTTCTCCCATGACCAACAGAAAAAACTGTAAGGGTTTGGTGGGCAGTGTCCTTTGGTTTTGGAGTTGTAGTTCACTTACATCCAGAGAGCACTGTGGACTCAAACAATGATGGATCTGGACCAAACTCTACATGAATACTCAATATGCCCAAATGTGAACACTGGTGGAGTTTTGGGGAAAATAGAATCTTGACATTTGGGAGTTGTAGTTGCTGGGATTTATAGTTCACCTACAATCAAAGAGCATTCTGAACCCCACCAATGATGGAACTGAACCAAACTTGGCACACAGTTCTCCCATGACCAACAGAAAATACTGGAAGGGTTTGGTGGGCAGTGTCCTTTGGTTTTGGAGTTGTAGTTCACCAGCGTCCAGAGAGCACTGTGGATTCAAACATTGATGGCTCTGGACCAAACTCTACACAAATACGCAATATGCCCAAATGTGAACACTGGTGGAGTTTTGGGGAAAATAGAATCTTGACATTTGGGAGTTGTAGTTGCTGGGAATTGTAGTTTACCTACAATCACAGAGCATTCTGAACACCACCAACGATAGAATTGGGCCAAACCTCCCACACAGAACCCCCATGATCACCAGAGTGGGCCACAGTGTGGCAGGGGATGGCTAGTTATTTATATTTTATTTACAATATTTATATTCATAGAATCCTTGAGTTGGAAGAGACCTCATGGGCCATCCAGCCCAACGCCATTCTGCCAAGAAGCAGGAATATTGCATTCAAAGTGCAGGTTTGTTGTTGAAGTACCCTGTATTTCAACAATGCAACCTGATGATGACGACGACGACGACGACAACAACAACAACAACAACAACGTAACAAAATTAGAACATTCTTCTGTTCCTGGTTTGGAAGTGTTATTTCCTGTTTATTTGTGCAGGTTTCTTGTTGAAGGACCCAGTATTTCAACAATGCAATCAGATAACGACAACAACAACAACAACAATGTAACAAAATTTGAACATTATTCTGTTCCTGGTTTGGAAGTGTTATTTCCTGTTTAATTGTGCAGGTTTGTTGTAGAAGTACCCTGTATTTCAACAACGCAATCTGATGACAACAATAACAACAACAACAAGTACCAAAATTTGAACATTCTTCTGTTAGAGAATTTTATAAAAAATTAATTCAAGAATACTTAAATTTTAATGACATAGAAGAAATGAACCCACAAATTGTGTGGGATGCACTGAAAGCGGTGTTGCGAGGACATTTGATTCAGCAAGGAGCTAAGAAAAATAGGGAGAGAAATAAAAAAATGAAAGACATAGCAGAAAAAATAAAAATAAAGGAAATTGAATTGAAAAAAAAACGGATAAGAAAAGTCTAAATAAGGAGTTAAAAAGGTTAAAACAAGAAAGAGATGAGTTAGATCTTGAATATCAAGCTAGACAATTAAAATTTCTGAAGCAACAGCCATTTGAGAACGCTAATAGATCAGGGAAATGGCTCGCAAGACAAGTAAGGAAGAAGAAACAAACTAAACAAATAACAAGAATAAAAATTGGAGATAAGGTGTTAACGACGGATAATGAAATAATTGAGGAATTTAAGAACTTTTATGGACAACTCTATGCTAAGGAAAACATTGACAAAGAAGAGATTATGAAATATATAGGTAAAAGGAAATTCCAAAAGATTACAGACGAAGTTAGAGAGAAGTTAAATAAAGAAATTACGGTTGAAGAGATTGAACAGGCATTAAGCAAAATAGATGCCGATAAGGCACCAGGACCAGATGGATACTCAGCAGGATTCTATAAGGTATTTAAGCAATCTTTAATACCTATCATGAAAAAGGTCCTAAATGAGGCAATGCTTTTTCAAAAAATCCCAGATACATGGAAGGAGGCGGAAGTGGTACTAATCCATAAAGAAGGTACCCCGGAAACAGAGATTAAAAATTATAGGCCTATCTCTTTGTTAAATGTAGATTATAAGATATTTGCAAACATTTTGGCAACAAGGCTTAAAGAATTTTTAAAGGATTGGATCGGGGAGGAACAAACAGGATTTCTCCCGGAGAGATCGATGAAAGACAATGTTCGAACAGTTATAGATTTATTGGAGTATTATGAATCCAATCATCAAAAAGAGTTGGCTATGTTATTCATTGATGCAGAAAAAGCTTTTGATAATTTAAACTGGGACTTCTTCAAAATATTGATTCAAGAATTGGATATGGGAACTAATTTTAATAATGCAATCAATGCAATATATAATTCACAAAAAGGAAAGCTAAGGATAAATGGACAACTGACGGAAGAATTCCCTATAACTAAAGGTACCAGACAAGGTTGCCCCCTATCTCCACTTATTTTTATAATGGCCTTAGAGCCATTGATGAGAGAAATAAAGGAAGGCGAAAACATTAAGGGGGCAAAAGTTGGAAAATACGAATATAAAATAAGAGCTTTTGCAGATGATTTGCTAGGCATCGTAGAAGACCCAGTCAAGAACATCCAATATTGGCTACAAAAATTCAATGAATACGGAAAGGTAGCAGGCCTCAAATTGAATAAAGGAAAATCAAAAATCATAACAAAAAATGTGAGGGAGGCTAAACAAACAAAATTACAAGAAGTTACAGGTTTAGAGATAGTAAAGAAGACGAAATATCTGGGATTATGGATTACGGCAAAAAATAACCAGTTATTAAAGAATAATTACGAAACGATGTGGACAAAGATACAAAAGGACCTTCAAAAATGGAGATATCTAAAGCTTTCCCTACTGGGTAGAATCTCTCTGATCAAAATGAATGTATTGCCTAGAATGTTATTTTTATTTCAGAATATTCCTATTGTAAGGAGCCAATCTATTTTCAAAAAATGGAACAAAGAATTGCTAAAATTTGTGTGGGCTGGGAAAAGGCCAAGAATAAAATATCTGAATTTAATAGATAGTAAGGCAAGAGGAGACCTGGATTTCCCAGACCTAAAAATATACCACGAAGCATGTGCTCTTCTTTGGATTAAAGACTGGATATCACTTGACAAAGAACAATGTTTAAATCTAGAGGGCTTTGACTTGCGAGTGGGATGGCATGCATATGTGTGGTACAATAGAGAAGTTAAAGAAAAGAACTTTGGTAATCATTTTATAAGATCATCTCTATTGCGTGTATGGCAGAAATATAAAGATTATTTCTATAAAAAAAACACCATTGTGGGTATCCCCAATGGAAGCCCATCAAAGAAGATTGTTGGGTTGGAGAGAATGGCCTACTTACAGAGATATATTAATTAAAGGGACACAAGAGATCAAATCATTTGAACAATTAAAAGAAAAATATAAAAACCTCACTTGGCTACACTACCTCCAAATGAAAGACTATCATAAACAAGATAGAAAAACAAATTTTGAAACAGAAGAAACTTTTTGGGATAAAATATTAAATTTGAAAAAGAAAATAATAACAGCTCTATATAGGAAACTATTGTCCTGGGCAACAGAAACGGAGCAAGTTAAAAGTTGTATGATTAAGTGGGCTGAGAATTTAAGAAGACCTATCCACTTTAGAGAGTGGGAACAAATGTGGAACAGGAAGCTAAAATATACCTATGCGTCGGATTTGAAAGAGAATTGGATAAAGATGTTCCACAGGTGGTATACTACACCTGAAAAATTGGCCCAGATGTATGGGAATATGTCAAATAAGTGTTGGAAGGGGTGCCAACAGATAGGCTCCTTCTATCACATGTGGTGGACTTGTAAGGAAACTACGAAATATTGGTCTCAAATACATGTGGAGGTACAGAAAATACTGAAGAAATCTTTTAAAAAGAAACCCGAATACTATTTATTAGGTTTTACTGACCAAGATTTAAAGCTTAATGAAAATGAAGATAGGTTGTTTACATATATAACAACGGCAGCAAGAATAACTTTTGCTAGTGTCTGGAAACAGGAAATAATCCCGGAAATCGATGCATGGTTGGAGAGGATAAGAGAAGTAAGAGATATGGACACTTTGACTTTTTATTTGAAAAGGAACACGGGCAAGGTGATAAAGAGGACCGATTGGGCCCTCTTTTGTGAATATGACAAAAAAAGAAGAGAACAAGAGGAACTATAGATACCAAAAGAAATAAGGGACTTAAAAAAAACCGAAGTGTGAAATGGAAGTCAATTTTATTTAGTATGATGTATTTAGTTTTAGGGTTAGGTTGTGTGTGTTTTACTCTTTTTCTATCTCTTTCTTACTTTTTCTGAACTTTCTTAAAAAATTTTGTTCCCACTCTTTCGATGTATATGTTAGAAACTTTAATAAAAAATTTCAAAAAAAAAATTGTGCAGGTTTGTTGTTGAAGTACCTTGTATTTCAACAGTGCAACCTACTGACAACAACAACAACAACAACAACAACAACATGTAACAAAATTTGAACATTTTTCTATTCCTGGTTTGGAAGTGTTATTTCCTGTTTATTTGTACAAGTTTGTTGTTGAAGTACCCTGTATTTCAACAATTCAACCCAATGACGACAACAACAACAACATGTAACAAAATTTGAACATTTTTCTGTTCCTGGTTTGGAAGTGTTATTTCCTGTTTAATTGTGCAGGTTTGTTGTAGAAGTACCCTGTATTTCAACAGTGCAACCCGATGACGACAACAACAACAAGTAACAAAATTTTAATGGTTTTCTGTTCCTGGTTTGAAAGTGTTATTTCCTGTTTAATTGTGCAGTATCCTGTATTTCAACAATGCAACCTGATGACAACAATAACAACAACAACCTGTAACAAAAGTTGTAAACATTATTCTATTCCTGGTTTGAAAGTGTTATTTCCTGTTTTGTTGTGCAATCCTTACTTTGGAAGTAGTTGTTCTATTCCGGAAACTTTGTTTCTGTGGCACAAACTATGTTGAATTGAAGTCCATTTTAAGACATTAAAAGACATTATAAGACATTAAAATGGAGCCGATCCGCCATTTTGTGGATACGGAGATCTGAAAGGAAAAACTCCGTATCCGCTGTTTCAAGCGGCGCGGATTCGGCGTCCCCGGAACGCCAGGAAGGCATTCCGGGCAGGCTCGCAGTTCCTCGCGGCCTGGAAAAGGTTGAATTCATGCATTTAGCTAGTTCAGGCAAGAAGTGACACAAAGTATCAAGCTAGAAAGTTAAAAAGTTGCAATTTCAAATATCTTTATTAGGGGAATAGTTACAATCTTAGGGCTTGGGGGAAAGTGATAGAAAGTAGGGCTGTCCAAACACGGAAAAATTTGTTTCTAAACTCGATTCGTTTTTAGGGTTTTTTTGCGTTTCGTTATTTAAAAGAATTCCGAAATTTTCCTTAAAAAAAGTTCAATATTTACGAAATTTCGGAAATCATAAAACAATTATGAAACAATTACGAATCGATTACGAATCGATTCGTTAATGGCGGCCGCGATCGCGCAATACGCTAAAAAAACTTCAGAAGCTTCCCTCTCCCTCTGTTGTTGACTGTTGGTGTGATAATTATATATTTTTTCACTGAGAAAACAAACAGCAACCCTAAAACTTGCACCAGACATGCGGAAATAATAACGAAACATTTACGAATCAATAACGAATCAATAACGAAACAATTACGAAACAATTACGAAACGAATTGGAAAAATTCGTTTCGTTTTTTAGTTGCTCCTGAATGGTTCAATATCGCTTCGTTATCAGAAAAAATAACGAATTTTTAACGAATTACGAAATTA
>NC_090034.1:105628024-105700524 GCF_037176765.1 Anolis sagrei
CAACCTCGCCAGTATTTTAAGTCATGATAGGTATGTGTAACAAGTGTGGTATATCATCAGTTAGTTTCACGTAGCTCTCCAGATGTGGAAGTGGACTACAACTTCCATCATCTTCTGTCAACCCCCAACCACCCCAAACCCCACCAGTATTTTAAGTCATGATGGGTTTGTGTACCAAGTTTGGTCCAGATCGATCACCAGTGAGATGCACACAGCTCTCCAGATGTGGGTGGACTACAACTCCCATCATCCTGTTAATCCCCCCCAAACCAGCCACTATTTTAACTCATAATGGGTATGTGTACCAAATTTGGTCCATATCCATCATCGGTAGAACTCAAATGGCTCTTTGGATGTGGCTGGACTACAACTCACATCATCTCCCCAAACATCACCAGTGCTTCATGCCATGATGGGTATGAGTACCAAGTTTGGTCCAGATCCATCCTTGGTGGGTTTCACGTGGCTCTCCAGATGTGAGTGGACTACAACTCCCATCATCTATTATCACCCCCACTCCAAATCCCACCAGTATTGTAAGTCACGATGAGCATGTGCACCAAGCGTGGTCCAGATCCATCATAAATGGGTTTCACATGGCTCTCTGGATTTGGCTGTGCTACAACTCCCATCATTCTGGGTTAATTCCCCCATGCTAAACCCCAACAATATTTTACATTGGCCATGATGAGTCTGTGTGTCAAGTTTAGTCCAGACCCATCATTGGCAGGATTCACATTGCTCTGAGGATGTGTGGGGACTCCAACTCCCATCATCCCCTATCAGTCCACCCTCCGAAGCCCAACATGGATCATGATGGGTCTGAGTGCCAAGTTTAGTCCAGACCCATCATTGGTGGGATTTGTATTGCTTTGTGGATAGAAGGGGACTACAACTCCCATCATCCTTTGCCATTCTCTCTCTCTCTCACACACACACACACACACACACACACTGTGCCAGTATTTTACATTGGTCATGATGGATACGTGTGCCAGGTCTATGGGTGCACTACACCTCCCATCATCCCCTAAACCCTCAAGTGTTTTAAGTTAGATGTTGTGCATCAAGTTTTGTCTAGATCCCTCAAATGGTTATAAGACCCATGCTGGAACAGCTACATGCAACTGGAAAATAGGGAATGCCTGCCTATAGGTGCATACTGCATCCGATTAGGTGCCTGCCCTATATAGGAATCTAATTGCATAAGTTGCTTCAAGAGAGAAGAAATAGCATGCCGTGATCGTCATTTCTGCAGGGGATTTATGCATGGATTGTTCTGTGCAAAACCTTGCCTCGAATGGCAACATTATGTACGCAAACTAGTAACGAATTAAAGCGGAGCCGTAAATAATTAATACAGATTGTACTCCAAATGAAGAAAACTGGAGGTTGTGCAGAGAGATGTGTCTGAGGCAGAACACATTGGGTTGGGACTAAGAAGAGGATGTAGCCCAGGCATGGGAATTGTGGGAGTTGAAGTCCAAAACATCTGGAGGGCCGAAGTTTGCCCATGCCTGATGGAGATCTATAGGTCCATCCGGCTTCTAATTGTTCCTCATTTGACTACAAGTCTCTGAATGTCTGGATGACAACAACTCATATCCCCTGGTCCTGGGAACTAGGGAGGATGCTGGGAGCTGTAGTCTGATGCTTCCTCTTCATCCTGGAAAGAAGTGACGAGTGGAGTGCCATCCGCAGGGTTCCGTCCTGGGCCCGGTCCTGTTCAACATCTTTATTAATGACTGAGATGAAGGGCTAGAAGGCATGATCATCAAGTTTGCAGACAACACCAAATTGGGAGGGATAGCCAAGGCTCCAGAGGACAGGAGCAGGATTCAAAACGATCTTGACAGATTAGAGAGATGATGGGCCAAAACTAACAAAATGAAGTTCAACAGGGACAAATGCAAGATACTCCACTTAGGCAGGAAAAACGAAATGCAAAGATACAGATTGGGGGATGCCTGGCTCGAGAGCAGTACGTGTGAAAAAGATCTTGGAGTCCTCGTGGACAACAAGTTAAACATGAGCCAACAATGTGATGTGGCGGCAAAAAAAGCCAATGGGATTTTGGCCTGCATCAAGAGGAGCCTAGTGTCTAGATCTAGGGAAGTCATGCTCCCCATGCTCTATTCTGCCTTGGTTAGACCACACCTGGAATATTGTGTCCAATTCTGGGCACCACAATTCAAGAGAGATATTGACAAGCTGGAATGTGTCCAGAGGAGGGCGACTAAAATGATCAAGGGTCTGGAGAACAAGCCCTATGAGGAGCGGCTTAAGGAGCTGGGCATATTTAGCCTGAAGAAGAGAAGGCTGACAGGAGACATGATAGAAAGAGGCTGTTGAGGTCCTGAACCGGTGCTTGGCCGCTGTTACGGTCTGGATGAGGGCGAACAAATTGAAATTGAATCCAGACAAGACAGAGGTACTCCTGGTCAGTCGAAAGGCCGAACAGGGCATAGGGTTACAGCCTGTGCTGGATGGGGTCACACTCCCCCTGAAGATGCAGGTTCGCAGCTTGGGAGTGACTCTGGACTCATCGCTGAGCCTGTATCCCCAGGTTTCGGCGGTGGTCAGGGGAGCTTTTGCACAATTAAAACTTGCATGCCAGCTGTGCCCATACTTTGGGAAGTCTGACTTGGCCATGGTGGTCCACGCTCTGGTTACATCCCGTCTAGACTACTGCAACGCTCTCTACATGGGGTTGCCCTTGAAGACTGCTCGGAAGCTTCAAATGGTCCAGCGCTCAGCAGCTGTATAAATATGTGAGAGGAAGCCACAGGGAGGGGGGAGCAAGCTTGTTTTCTGCTTCCCTGGAGACTAGGACGTGGAACAATGGCTTCAGACTACAAGAAAGGAGATTCCATCTGAACATTAGGAAGAACTTCCTGACTGTGAGAGCCGTTCAGCAGTGGAACTCTCTGCACCGGAGTGTGGTGGAGGCTCCTTCTTTGGAAGCTTTTAAACAGAGGCTGGATGGCCATCTGTCAGGGGTGACTTGAATGCAATATTCCTGCTTCTTGGCAGAATGGGGTTGGACTGGATGGCCCATGAGGTCTCTTCCAACTCTTTGATTCTATGATCCAGGGAATGTTTCCAAGCTCCCTTTGAGTCCACTGCGCGAAGTGTCATTCCGCCCGGCCTCATGCTGCCACTTCAACTGCTGATGATAGGTTGTGTTGATCGCAAGGGTGTCTTTAGCCAAATGAACCCTTCAGGTTCGGAGCCCGATGGGAAGACAGGCAGGCAATTGCAGAGCCATTAAATGCCGCGCAGGGAGGAGACGGAGCAGGGACTCCGGGAGACTCCGAAAGAAGGCCTGGAAGGAATTCAAGCGGAACTCTGATACGGCATAACCCATAAGGGATATTTTCCCAGATTTTGCAAGTTGTTGGAGTTTAGCCTGTGATTGCGTTTCAGGATCAGGGTGCTTTGGATGTGGGAAGTGATGCCAATGAATTTCAAGATGGCAATGGTTTGGTTAGTGATACTGATGCAGAGAAGGACCAGGAGGCCCTTGTGCAAAGTGTAGTTTCCCATGAGAATGTCCCTGAAGGGTGTGGGGATGATGGTGTATTCCCTGAATTGTTGCTAGAGAGTTCCCAGGATTTGGGGCTTGAAAACAACTGGCCCAGCTGCAAAATTTAATGAGTAAATAGATATGAGGCAAGGGATTCGTTTTGGTTTTTTTTCATCGTGTCAGGAGCGACTTGAGAAACTGTTGAAACAGGCAGACCGGACAGTGCCTTCGGCGGTGTGCCAGAATCTGACAGAAAAAGATAAGGGAATCTCAATTAAAGCGAAACCAATTTCTGAGTGCTTGGGATACCTTAACGAGGGGATAAAAGTTCCAAGTATGGGAAAGATAGTCAGATGAAGCATCATTCAGAATCAAGTGTAGTTCGTGTCCTTGTTTCATGGAAGCCTTGCTGGAAAGATTCTTGTCTAAGTTTGGCCCAATTCCATCATTGGTGGAGTTCAGAATGCTCTTTAGAATCATAGAATCAAAGAGTTGGAAGAGACCTTATGGGCCATCCAGTCCAACCCCATCCTGCCAAGAAGCAGGAATATTGCATTCAAATCACCCCTGACAGATGGCCATCCAGCCTCTGTTTAAAAGCTTCCAAAGAAGGAGCCTCCACCACACTCCGGGGCAGAGAGTTCCACTGCTGAACGGCTCTCACAGTCAGGAAGTTCTTCCTCCTGTCCAGATGGAATCTCCTTTCTTGTAGTTTGAAGCCATTGTTTCGCGTCCTAGTCTCCAGGGCAGCAGAAAACAAGCTTGCTCCCTCCTCCCTGTGGCTTCCTCTCACATATTTATACATGGCTATCATATCTCCTCTCAGCCTTCTCTTCTTCAGGCTAAGCATGCCCAGCTCCTTAAGCCGCTCCTCATAGGGCTTGTTCTCCAGACCCTGGATCATTTTAGTCGCTTTCCTCTGGACACATTCCAGCTTGTCAATATCTCTCTTGAATTGTGGTGCCCAGAACTGGACACAATAGTCCAGGTGAGGTCTAACCAAAGCCTTGTATATTTCGCTTTGGATAGCATAGGGTGAACACATCCCTGTAGTGTTTGTTTTGCTGCCTGTGCCCCTGTTCAGAATACTTCACCTCCCTTTCTCTCCCTGAGATAATTGGATTTTGGAAAGTTTGGCTTGTTGTGGAAACAAGGATTGGCAAGAAACTCTAATTAAGACCTCTTTTCCTCATGATAATAACTCTTTCAGAAGTGGATTTCCCTTCAGAGAGATAGATTTCTCTCACTTCCTGTTGTCTCAGCCCCATTCTTCACTACGAGTCATTTGTAAGTTGAACATTTGTAATTTAGGAACTGTCTATATATCTCAATGTGCTTTTTTATTTCTTTGGTGCCAGGAGCGACTTGAAAAACTGCAAGTCGCTTCTGGTGTGAGATAATTGGCCATCTGCAAGAATTTTGCCCAAGGGATGTCCGGATTTTTTGCCATCCTGTGGGAGGTTTCTCTTATGTCCTCATATGAGAAGCTGGAGCTCACAGATGGGAGCTCACCCCACTCCCCGGATTCGAACTGCCAACTTTTCAGTCAGCAGTCCTGCTGACACAAGGGTTTAATGTAAATAGACAAATGTATATAATGTATATAAATGTATATTATGTATACAAATAAATGTATACATTAGGCTATAAACTACTTTATTTCACAACTATATACATTAGAAGCTACTTAGCGCTCAGTACATCGTAAACTTCTTCTTCCCCGTCCGATAGTCACATCGCGAACACACGAACTCAGTTATCAGTACTAGTCCACACCTCTTGCATTCCAGAGTGACGTATGACACAGGAGACTGTGTCCATTAGTTCTATACACTTGATTTATGACCTCTCCAGGAATGCCGTTCCCTCCATGGTTCAGTTAACTCTTTCCACACAGGAATACACTCAGCACATAGCTACTGCATTTTAAACATACATACATACTTTGAAATCTACATTACAAATTGCAGACAACTCCAACAAGAGAGCCTCCTCCTCTGTGGCTCCTCGACTCTGGAACTCATTACCTGGAGAGATCAGGAAAGCCCTGCACTAGAAACCTTTTAAAAGGACCTTAAAACCTGACTCTTCTGCTGCGCCTTTGGCGAGTAGGTGCACAACATGACACTACTGCTTCCCTCAACGCTTCAGTCACTGGAGTACACGCCCCGCCCCCCCCCCCCCCCAAATGGGAAGTTTAGTTTCACAACTCTGTGTGTCTTTATGAGCTCCCTGCAAATAACTTGCTACTATTCTTATCTCATTCAAGTTTTTTAACATTTTATCCTGCACATGTGGCCCGCCCACTGTCACTGTGATTGTGTTTATTGTAATGTTATTTTGTTACTGTATTCATATGTTTTCTTTAAATGTAATTTTGTTGCTTATGTTTTGGTTTTATTTTGCTGTAATACGTTGTCCGGGCTTGGCCTCATGTAAGCCACCCGAGTCCCCATTGGGGAGATGGTGGTGGGGTATAAATAAAGATTATTATTATTATTATTATTATTATTATTATTATTGTATTGTCGAAGGCTTTCATGGCTGGAATCACTGGGTTATTGTAGGTTTTTTCGGGCTATATGGCCATGGTCTAGAGGCATTCTCTCCTGACGTTTCATCTGCATCTATGGCAAGCATCCTCACTACTTCTGAGGATGCTTGCCATAGATGCAGGCGAAACGTCAGGAGAGAATGCCACTAGACCATGGCCATATAGCCCGAAAAAACCTACAACAACCCATTATTATTATTATTATTATTATTATTATTATTATTATTTGTTTCCGAAAGGTCAAGAGCGATGTAGCAGATCTAATTTCACTTGGGAGGGAGTTCCACAGCCGAGGGGCCACCACAGAAAAGGCCCTGTCCCTTGTCCCCACCTAACTTTGGTTAGACCACACCTGGACTTTGGTTAGACCACACCTGGAATATTGTGTCCAATTCTGGGCACCACAATTCAAGAGAGATATTGACAAGCTGGAATGTGTCCAGAGGAGGGCGACTAAAATGATCAAGGGTCTGGGGAACAAGCCCTATGAGGAGCGGCTTAAGGAGCTGGGCATGTTTAGCCTGAAGAAGAGAAGGCTGAGAGGAGACATGATAAGGGCCATGTATTAATATGTGAGAGGAAGCCACAGGGAGGAGGAGGGAGCAAGCTTATTTTCTGCTTCCTTGGAGACTAGGACGCAATGGAACAATGGCTTCAAACTACAAGAGAGGAGATTCCATCTGAACACGAGGAAGAACTTCCTGACTGTGAGAGCTGTTCAGCAGTGGAACTCTCTGTCCTGGAGTGTGGTGGAGGCTCCTTCTTTGGAAGCTTTTAAACAGAGGCTGGATGGCCATCTGTCAGGGGTGCTTTGAATGCAATATTCCTGCTTCTTGGCAGAATGGGGGTGGACTGGATGGCCCAGGAGGTCTCTTCCAACTCTTTGATTCTAGGATTCTATGATAATGGGGGGACAACAAAGATGATCTCACAGCCCTAGGTGGATCATAGCAGGAGATACGTTCAGACAAGTAAACTGGGCCAGAACCGTTCAGGGCTTTATAGGCTTTATATTTACATTGTACTTATAGATATCTGTGTAGTTAGAGAGGCACAAGGGTTTAACCCATTGCGTCACTGGGAAGCTCCTGTTCCCAATGTGATAAGGTCCATCATGCAGTCCGTCTACTCTTGCAAAGAGTTCATTTTGCTCCAGGTTAGGAAAGATGGAGACTCAAGAGTGAGAAGTCCTATGGCAGCAGGAATTAAAACTGCATGGTGTTAAAGGGATTTGTGTCTCTGTTCTCGGCACACGGCGGGGAAGGAAAGGGAAGAGATAGCGTCCCTGTCAGCACTTTTCATTCTCTTCTTTCTGTCTCTCTCTCCAGCATCTTCTCTCCGCCTTGAGACGTAACAGTCTGGATTCGGCGGATGACTCTTGGGGACATCTGTCAAGACGTATCACGGCGCCATCCACCCACCGCATGCCATCCTATCCAACCTTATCCTTCTCGGTCTTTGAAGCCGATGTGCAAAACTATAACACCCTCCCACCTTAGTGCATGCCATAAATCACCTGCGATGACTTCGGAAACAATGTGCCACGCAGGGAGGAGGAAGCTGAACAGGTGGGCGATTCCGGCAAAGGAAGGAAGCAGCGGATGCTGAGTTGCAACAGGAGAGGTTTGCAAAAGCATCGCCAGGTTAGAAAGCATTGCAATAAAGGAGTAAGATCAGAGTCTGGCAATCAGGACGTCGCTGAAATGCCAACGGATGGGTTTCTGCTCCCTTCGGCACATGGATTTCTGCTCGCATTTCTGTGAAATGAACATATTGGAGTGGAAATTATGCTGTGCATTCATTTCTGCAACCAAAATATAGGACTTTTGGGGGCATCTTGTTCAGAGAAGTGCTCCAGATGTCAGAAAAGGAAAAAAAGCTTTCCAAATCAGAAAATGAAAGGCACACTGAGGCGTACTAATACTGAGGCTTTCTCATACTGAGGCCTACTAACTCACTGAGGCCTTCTCACACTGAGGGCTCTCTCAGACTGACACCTCTTTCACACTGAGGCAAACTAATCCTGCGGCCTTTCGGGGGAGTATCCTGTTCAGAGAAGTGTTCCAGATGTCGGAAAAGGAAAAAAGCTTTCCAAATCAGAAAAGGAAAGGCACACTGAGGGGAACTAACTCTCATACTGAGGCCTACTAACTCACTGAGGCCTTCTCACACTGAGGGCTCTCTCAAACTGACACCTCTTTCACACTGAGGCAAACTAACACTGAGGCCTTTGGGGGGATATCTTGTTCAGAGAAGCATTCCAGATGTCAGAAAAGGAAAAAAAGCTTTCCAAATCAGAAAAGGAAAGGCACACTGAGGCTTTCTCATACTGAGGCCTACTAACTCACTGAGGCCTTCTCACACTGAGGACTCTCTCAGACTGACACCTCTTTCACACTGAGGCAAACTAACACTGAGGCCTTTGAGGGGCATCTCGTTCAGAGAAGAGCTCCAGATGTCAGAAAAGGGAAAAAAGCTTTCCAAATCAGAAAAGGAAAGGCACACAGAGGCGAACTAACACTGAGGCTTTCTCATACTGAGGCCTACTAATTCATCGAGGCCTTCTCACACTGAGGGCTCTCTCAGACTGACACCTCTTTCACACTGAGGCAAACTAACACTGAGGCCTTTGGGGGGTATTTTGTTCAGAGAAGCGTTCCAGATATCAGAAAAGGAAAAAAGCTTTCCAAATTAGAAAAGGAAAGGCACACTGAGGCGAACTAACACTGAGGCTTTCTCATACTGAGGCATACTAACTCACTGAGGCCAAATCTTGCCAAACTTACAAAAGAGGAATGTTTCCCAACTTTCAAATAAGAGGCATTTATTTATTTTTTGTGTCAGGAGCAAATTGAGAAACTGCAAGTCACTTCTGGTGTGAGAGAATTGGCCGTCTGCAAGGACACTGCCCAGGGGACATTGCTCAAATGTTTTGATGTTTTACCATCCTTGTGGGAGGCTTTTCTCATGTCCCCATATGGGGAGCTGGAGCTGACAGAGGGAGCACTTCCGCGCTCTCCCCGGATTCGAACCTCCGACCTGTTGGTGTACAGTCCTGCGGGCACAAGGGTATAACCCATTGTACCACTGCAATAAGGGACCCCTGTCAGTCCTATAAAGATTTCCAAATCTGAGACAAGGTGAAGCTTTCCAAATCTACCAACCCTATAAAACAGGCATGAGCAAACTTGGGCCCTCCAGGTGTTTTGGACTTCAACTTCCATAATTCCTAACAGCCTCAGGCCCTTTCCTTTTTCCACTCAGCCGCTTAAGCTGTAATTCAATATAAGCACTGGTTTGCCTGTAACTTAGTAGCCCTCAGTCTGAGCCCTCAGTGTGAGAAGGCCTCCATGGGAGAAAGGCTTCAATGAGTTAGTAAGCCTCAATATGAGAAGGGCTCAGTGTTAGTTCACCTCTGTGTGAAAGAGGTGTCAGTCTGAGAGAGCCCTCAGTGTGAGAAGGCCTAAATGAGTTAGTAGGCCTCAGTATGAGAAGGCCTCAGTGTTAGTTTGCCTCTGTGTGAGAGAGGCATCTGAGAGAGCCCTCAGTATGAGAAGGCCTCAGTGGGTTAATAGGCCTCAGTTTAAGAAGGCCTCAGTGTTAGTTCATCTCAGTGTGAGAAAGGCATCAGTCTGAGAGAGCCCTCAGGGTGAGAAGACATCAGTGAGTTAGTAGGCCTCAGTATGAGGCCTCAGTATTAGTTCACCTCAGTGTGAGAGAGGAGTCTGAGATAGCCCTCAGTATGAGAAGGCCTCAGTGGGTTAATAAGCCTCAGTTTGAGAAGGACTCAGTGTTAGTTCGTCTCAGTGTGAGAGAGGCATCAGTCTGAGAGAGCTCTCAGTGTGGGAAGACCTCAGTGGGAAAAAAAAGTCTCAGTAAGTTAAAAGACCTCAGTGTTCGTTCGCCTCAGTGTAAGAGAGGCATCAGTCTGAGAAAGCCCTCAGAGTGAGAAGGCCTCAGTGTGAGAGAGGCATCAGTCTGAGAGAGCCCTCAGTGTGGAAAGTGGGAGAAAGGCCTCTATGAGTTAGAAGGCCTCAGTATTTGCTCGCCTCAGTATGAGAGAGGTGTAAGTCTGAGAAAGCCCTCAGTGTGGGAAGACCTCAGTGGGAGAAAGATCTCAGTGAGTTAAAAGGCCTCAGTGTTAGTTTGCCTCAGTGTGAAAAAGGCATCAGTCTGAGAGAGCCCTCAGTGTGAGAAGGCCTCAGTGGGAGAAAGACCTCAGTGAGTTCATAGGCCTCAGTATGAGAAGACCTGTTTTGAGAAGCTTCTATGTGAGAGAAGCCCCAGGGTGAAAGCCTTGTGTGTAAAGCTCCTATGTGAAGACTGCTGTGTGTAAAAAGGTACTGTGTGAAGCTCCTGTGTAAGTTTAGTGTGAGAAGAGGCTCTGTGAGAGCAAAGCATGAGAAAGAAGCCCAGCATGGAAGGAAAGAAGGAAGTATAAAGGACTTTATTTGTGTTATGGAAACCTTGTTTTTGTAAATATTGCAACCATATTATTTTGCTACAAAGAAAAGCCTCCTATGGAAGAGATAACATTAGTCTGTGTGTTTTTGTTTGTTTTATCACTTTGCGCTACTGGTGCTCGGTCACGCTGCTGGTAATAATTTACTCTGCTGTGCATTTATGGGGAGGGTCTTTGGTTAATAAGCCCACTCTCTCCAACAGTATCCAACTTTCAAATCAGGGAAATACCTTACCATAAGGGACACTTTCCAAATATGAGAAATGGAAAATCCTTCCAAATCTGCCCAGTCTTATAAAAGGACAGGTTTCCCAACTTTCAAACAAGGGGTATTCATGACAGTAAAGGGCACCTGTCAATCCTCACAAAAGACAGGCTTTCCAAATCTGAGAAAAGGACAAACTTTTCTAAATCTGCCAGTGCGTCAAAAGGGCACATTTTCCAACTTTACAATAAGGGATACCATACAAAAGATAAGCTTCCCAAACCTCAAATAGGGGATATTCACCTATTTTGTTGGCTTTTGAGCCCAGGACAGAAATGAACCATCTCCGATCAATAAGTCTTTCACTTCTGACTTGGCAGGGAAAGAGATTGAGGTCAGCCGGGTCAGGCTTTGGGTAAATGTATAATCCCCTCTCGGTTATTCAATAGCAAACCAAGGGCAGGGCTGCTCCTGGCATATCGATCGACTCCCTTCCATTGTCCAAAAAAAGCAACCTGTGGAACTCCCTGCAACAAGACAACAGGGGAAGAATGAGTAGCAAAGCATCTTGAGCACAAATCCCTCCCAAAAAGAAAGTGAACAAAACAACTTGTTGCCATGGCTTGGGTGTTTGTTTACATTATGTAACAACATGTGAAACATTGTCTGTTCCTGGTTTGAAAGTGTTATTTCCTGTTTAGTTGTGCAGCCCTCTCACACTGAGTTTGCCTCAGTGTGTGTGAGAGAGAGTGTGTGAATGTTGACCATTTCTCACACTGAGGCAAACTAACACTGAGGCCTTCTCATGCTGAGGCCTACTAACTCACTGAGGCCTTTCTCCCACTGAGGCTTTCTCCCACTGAAGGCCCTCTCAGACTGACGCCTCTCTCACACTGAGGCAAGCAAGCTAACTTTGCTCTACTTGAGCACAAATCCCTCTCAAAAAGAAAGCGAACAAAACCAACTTGTCCCTATGGCTTGGGTGTTTGTTTACATTGTGTAACAACATGTGAAACATTTTCTGTTTCTGGTTTGAAAGTGTTATTTCCTGTTTAGTTGCACGGTCCTTTCCTGTTTAGTTGCACGACCCTCTCACACTGAGTTTGCCTCAGTGTGTGTGAGAGAAAGTGTGAATGTTGACCATTTCTCACACTGAGGCGAACTAACACTGAGGCCTTCTCATACTGAGGCCTATTAACTCACTGAGGCCTTTCTCCCACTGAGGCCTTCTCCCACTGAAGGCCCTCTCAGACTGACGCCTCTCTCACACTGAGGCAAGCAAGCTAACTTTGCTCTACTTGAGCACAAATCCCTCTCAAAAAGAAAGCGAACAAAACCAACTTGTCCCTATGGCTTGGGTGTTTGTTTACATTGTGTAACAACATGTGAAACATTTTCTGTTTCTGGTTTGAAAGTGTTATTTCCTGTTTAGTTGCACGGTCCTTTCCTGTTTAGTTGCACGACCCTCTCACACTGAGTTTGCCTCAGTGTGTGTGAGAGAAAGTGTGAATGTTGACCATTTCTCATACTGAGGCGAACTAACACTGAGGCCTTCTCATACTGAGGCCTACTAACTCACTGAGGCCTTTCTCCTACTGAGGCCTTCTCCCACTGAAGGCCCTCTCAGACTGACGCCTCTCTCACACTGAGGCAAACTAACACTGAGGCCTTCTCATACTGAGGCGTACGAACTCACTGAGGCCTTTCTCCCACTGAGGCCTTCTCCCACTGAAGGCCCTCTCAGACTGACGCCTCTCTCACACTGAGGCAAACTAACTTTGCTCTACTTGAGCACAAATCCCTCTCAAAAATAAAGGGAACAAAACCTTGTCACCATGGCTTGGGTGTTTGTTTACATTATGTAACAACATGTGAAATTTTGTCTGTTCCTGGTTTGAAAGTGTTATTTCCTGTTTAGTTGTGCGGCCCTCTCACACTGAGTTTGCCTCAGTGTGTGTGAGAGAAAGTGTGAATGCTGACCATTTCTCACACTGAGGCGAACTAACACTGAGGCCTTCTCCTACTGAGGCCTACTAACTCACTGAGGCCTTTCTCCCACTGAGGCCTTCTCCCACTGAAGGCCCTCTCAGACTAACGCCTCTCTCACACTGAGGCAAACTAGCTTTGCTCTACTTGAGCACAAATCCCTCTCAAAAAGAAAGCGAACAAAACCAACTTGTCACCATGGCTTGGGTGTTTGTTTACATTATGTAACAACATGTGAAACATTTTCTGTTGCTGGTTTGAAAGTGTTATTTCCTGTTTAGTTGCACGGTCCTTTCCTGTTTAGTTGTGCAGCCCTCTCACACTGAGTTTGCCTCAGTGTGTGAGAGAGAAAGTGTGAATGCTGACCATTTCTCACAGTGAGGCGAACTAACACTGAGGCCTTCCCATACTGAGGCCTACTAACTCACTGAGGCCTTTCTCCCACTGAGGCCTTCTCCCACTGAAGGCCCTCTCAGACTGATGCCTCTCTCACACTGAGGCAAACTAACTTTGCTCTACTCCAGAAACTTCATTTTTGTGGCTGCCACAAGTTATTGGTCGAATTGGTTGAAACACAATGATGAAATCGTCATTGAGAAACTAGAGCCAAATGTGCTGCAGGATGAAGGAAATGACATTGATAACCCAACAAAAGATCCCCCAGGCAAGAAGTAGCCAGGCTTTGAAGCTGCAAGGCCATTCAAATGCTAATCAAGGTGACCAATTGCAACATTCACACCTTTCTCAAGCAACCAAGAGTTCTTTCTCCCATCCTGGACATTATTCCACAGATATATAAACCTCACTTTCTGGGGTATTCCAGACAGGAAACAATCAGGGCCAGCTAACACCTCCCAATAAAGGATCGCCCAGGGAAGAAGTAACCAGGTTTTGAAGCTGCAAAGCCATTCAATGATAATCAAGATGGCCAATTGCAGCATTCACACCTGCCTCAAGCAGACAGGAGTTTTTTCTCCCACCCTGGACATTATTCCACAGATATATAAACCTCACTGTCTGGGGAATGCCAGACAGGAAACAATCAGGACCAGCTAGCACCTCCCAACAAAGTATCCCCCAGGCAGGAAGCAGCCAGGCTTTGAAGCTGCAAGGCCATTCAATACTAATCAAGGTGGCCAATTGCAACATTCACATCTGCCTCCAACAGACAAGAGTTCTTTCTCTCCAGACAGGAAACGATCAGGGACAGCTAACACCTCCCAACAAAGAATCCCCCAGGCAAGAAATAGCCAGGCTTTGAAGCTGCAAAGCCATTCAATGCTAATCAATGTGGTCAATTGCAACATTCACACTTTCTTCCAACAGACAAGTGTTCTTTCTCACACCCACAGGTATATAAACCCCACTTTCCTAGTTTACAACAGACCTCACAACCTCTGATGTGGGCAAAACATCAGGAGAGAATGCTTCTGGAACATGGCCAGACACTCCAGAAAACTCACAGCAATCCATAAAAGTGATAGTTTATGTCATGCATTGAAGAGTACAATGGGAAGTAAGGAGGGAGGCAGACCTTGGGCATGAGACCTTTTTGAACTACAACTCCCAGTGAGTGCCTTGTCTACCAAGCCGGCTTGTCATGACTCTCCTTCTTCTGTCTGCAAGGAAATGCAAGCGAAAACTGGGGTGACCTTTCACTTGACCTGGATCAGCCATGCGTGCTGCGTCTAGACAAGGAAAACTCCATATTTCGGGGAAACCCTGTTCAACCACAGCAGACGGTTTCCTCTTTCTGACTGCAAGCCAGCCGCAGCTCAAGAACTAAAGCCCAGGAATAGAAAGGACTATATATATCTAAAACTACAATTCCCAGGGTCTTTTAGAAAAACTCCCAGGGTGTCATAGCGTGAAGCCATGGCAGTTCAATATATATATGATGTAGTTGGAGCCCGCTTGAACTGCCATGGCTCCATGCTATGACACCCTGGGAGTTTTACCAAAAGAACCTGGGAATTGTAGTTTTCCTAAAGGTGCGGCTATATATACTCAAACAGATGCAGTTTGTGCCCACTTGAACTGCCATAGCTCCATGCTATGAGGTTCGAGGAGTTGTAGTTTCATTAAAGGACCCAGGGACTTGTACTTTTACTAAAGGACCCTGGGAGTTGTAGTTTTACTAAAGGTTCATCTATGTATACTCAAATTGATGTGATTTGGCTCCACTTGAACTGCGAGGCTCCATGCTATGGCACCCTGGGAGTTGTAGTTTTACTAAAGGACCCTGGAAGTTGCAGTTTTCCTAAAGTTACAGGTATATATACTCAAATAGATGCATTGACCCTACATGACACCCTGGGAGTTGTAGTTTTCCTAAAGGTGCAGATATATATACTCAAATTGATGTCATTTGACTCCACTTGAACTACCATGGCTTCATGCTATGACACCCCGAGAGTTGTAGTTTCACTAAAGAACCCTGGAAGTTGTCGTTTTCCTAAAGGTGCAGATACATATACTCAAATGGATGTTGTTTGGCTCCACTTGAACTGCGAGGCTCCATGCTATGGCACCCTGGGAGCTGTAGTTTTACTAAAGGACCCTAGAAGTTATAGTTTTCCTAAAGTGCAGCTATATATAGTCAAATGGATGGTGTTTGACCCCACTTGAACTGCCATGGCTCCATGCTATGACACCTGCAAGTTGTAGTTTTACTAAAGGACCCTGGGAGTTGCAGTTTTACTAAAGAACCCTGGGAATTTTAGTTTTACTAAAGGTGCAGATATATATACTCAAATTGATGTCATTTGACCCCACTTGAACAGCCATGGCTCCATGCTATGACACCCTGGGAGTTGTAGTTTTACTAAAGGGCCCTGGAAGTTGTAGTTTTCCTAAACGTGCTGCTATATATACTCAAATGGATGCAGTTCGGCCTTGCTTGAACTGCCATGGCTCCGTGCTATGAGACCTTGAGAGTTGTGGTCTCTCCAAACTACAACTCCCAGGATTTCATAACATGGAGCTGCGGCAGTTCAAGTGGAGTCGAACTGCATTCATTCTCAACAATGGAAAAAAGATGAAAATACCAACAACAGTCTCCTAAAACGTATGCCTACTTCATATTTATGTTTAGTTAGAAATGGTGTGGCATGTAAATGTTGTTCAAATATGTTTATGTTTGGATAAGCATCTAAGTGTCATTAAGAGACGGAAGAAAATTATTATTATTAATTATTACTAATAGTATATGATTTTTGGAGAGAAAATGCATGAAGTTATTTATGTAAATGTTGTTCAAGTACGTTTATGTACGATAGGCATCTGAGCCTCATTAAGATAAGAAATTGAACGATTATTATTATTTAATAATTATTATTAATTATATATATATATATATATATATATAAGATTTAGATTCAAAGTAGAGAGAGGAATCACGTAGTTAATTATGTAAAAGTTGTTCAAGTATGTATGAATAGGCATCTGAGTCTCATTAAGAGACAGGATTATTATTGTTAATTAATATCAATTAATAATATATATATATGTATTTTATATTTACATTTAGAGTAGAGGGAGAAATTGTGTCGCTAGTTATGCAAATGTTGTTCAAAGATGTTTATTTTATGGATAAGGCATCTGAGTCTCATTAAGAGATTGAATGATGATGATTACTTATTAATTGTTATTAATAATATATACGTATTATATATTTACATTTAGGACAGAGAGAGAGATTGTGTCGTTAGTTATGCAAATGTTGTTCAGGGATGTTAATGTATGGATGTATGGAGTCTCGTTAAGAGAAGAAAGAGAATTGTTGTTATTATTATTTATTATTAATACTAATAAATATATTAATGTATTTTAGATTTACAGAGTAGAGAGAGAAAGAGTGTAGTTACTTACGTAAATGTTACATACTATTTATTATTACTTATTATTAATACATGGAGCAAGAGTTGCAAGATGTACAAGTTGGAGGAGGAAGGCAGCGAGGTTCAGGAAAACATCTATTTCTGTTTTATTCCCTCCCTCTTTCTCTCCTCCTTTCTTTCCTTCCTTCCCTCCCTCTTTCCTTCCTTATCATCATCCTTTTTTTCTGTCCATTCTCCTTTCCCTTCTTCCTCCGTTCTCTACCTCTTTCTTTTCTTCCTTCCTCCTCTACTTCTTTCTCTTCTTCCTTCCTTTTCTACCTCTTTCTTTCCTTCCTTTCTTATCTCCTTCCTTCCCTCTTTCCCTCCCTCCTTTTCTCCATCCTTTCCTATGTCTCGTTCCGTCCTTCCTTCTCTCCTTCCTCCCCTCCTGCTTTCATTCCTTCCCTCGTTTTTCTTTCCTTTTCTTCTTCCTTCTTTCACTTTTTCCTTCCTTCCCCACTTTTGCTTTCCCTTCCACTTTCTCTTCTTCCTACCTTCTCTACCTCTCTTTTTCCTTCCTACCTTCTCTCCTTCCTTCCCTCCCGCTTTCATTCCTTCCCTCGTTTTTCTTTCCTTTTCTCCTTCCTTCTTTCCCTTTTTCCCTTCCCTTCTTCCCTTCCCCTTCCTTCCTTCCTTCCTTCTTTCTCTCCCACCCTCCCACTCTCTCCTTCCTTCCTTCCTTCCTTCCTTCCTTCCTTCCTTCCTTCCTTCCTTCCTTCTCTCCTTCCTTCCTTCCCGCTTTCATTCCTTCCCTCGTTTTTCTTTCCTTTTCTCCTTCCTCCATTCTTTCCCTTTTTCCTTCCTTCCCCACTTTTCCTTTTCCTTCTTATTTATCTCCTTCCTTCTCTACCTCTTTCTCTTCTTCGTTCTCTACCTCTTTCTTTCCTTCCTTTCTTCTCTCCTTTCATCCCTCTTTCCCCGCCTCCTTTTCTCCATCCTTTCCTATGTCTCTTTCCTCCCTTCATTCTTTCTTTCTGTCTTTCATTCCTTTTTTACCTTCTTTCTCTCCTTCCTTCCCTCGCGCTTTCATTCCTTCCCTCGTTTTTCTTTCCTTTTTCCTTCCTTCTCCACTTTTGCTTTCCCTCCTAGTTTCTCTTCTTCCTTCCTTCTCTATATCTTTCTTTTTTTCCTTCCTTCTCTACCTCTTTCTTTCCTTCCTTTCTTCTCTCCTTCCTTCCCTCTTTCCCTCCCTCCTTTTCTCCATCCTTTCCTATGTCTCGTTCCTCCCTTCCTTCTTTCTTTCTTTCCTTCCTCCCTTCCTTCCTTCCTTTTCCCTTTTTTCTTCCTTCCCCACTTCTACTTTCCCTTCTTCTTTATCTCACTTCCTTCTCTACCTCTTTCTTTCCTTCCTTTCTTCTTTCCTTCCTCCCCTTTTCCCTCCCTCCTTTTCTCCATCCTTTCCTATGTCTCTTTCCTCCCTTCATTCTTTCACTTCTTCCTTCCTTCTCTCCTTCCTTCCTTCCCGCTTTCATTCCTCCCCTCTTTTTTCTTTCCTTTTTTCCTTCCTTCTTTCCTTTTTTCCTTCCTTCTCCACTTTTACTTTCCCTTCTTCTTTCTCTACCTCTTTCTCTTCTTCCTTCCTTCTCTACCTCTTTCTTTCCTTCCTTTCTTCTCTCCTTCCTTCCCTCTTTCCCTCCCTCCTTTTCTCCATCCTTTCCTATGTATCGTTCCTCCCTTCGTTCTTTCTCTCCTTGCTCCCTTCTTTCCTTCCTTCTCTCCTTCTTTCCCTCCCACTTTCATTCCTTCCCTCATTTTTCTTTCCTTTTCTCCTTCCTTCCTTCTTTCCCTTTTTTCTTCCTTCCCCACTTCTACTTTCCCTTCTTCTTTATCTCACTTCCTTCTCTACCTCTTTCTTTCCTTCCTTTCTTCTTTCCTTCCTCCCCTTTTCCCTCCCTCCTTTTCTCCATCCTTTCCTATGTCTCTTTCCTCCCTTCATTCTTTCACTTCTTCCTTCCTTCTCTCCTTCCTTCCTTCCTTCCCGCTTTCATTCCTTCCCTCGTTTTTCTTTCCTTTTCTCCTTCCTTCTTTCCCCTTTTCCCTTCCCTTCCCTTCTTCCCTTCCCCTTCCATCCTTCCTTCCTTCCTTCTCTCTTTCCTTCCTTTCTTCTCTCCTTCCTTCCCTCCCGCTTTCATTCCTTCCCTCGTTTTTCTTTCCTTTCTCCTTCCTCCATTCTTTCCCTTTTTCCTTCCTTCCCCACTTTTACTTTCCCTTCTTCCTCTCCTTCCTTCCTTCTCTACCTCTTTCTCTTCTTCCTTCCTTCTCTACCTCTCTTTCCTTCCTTTCTTCTCTCCTTCCTTCCCTCTTTCCCTCCCTCCTTTTCTCCATCCTTTCCTATGTCTCTTTCCTCCCTTCATTCTTTCACTTCTTCCTTCCTTCTCTCCTTCCTTCCTTCCCGCTTTCATTCCTCCCGTTTTTCTTTCCTTTTTTCCTTCCTTCTTTCCTTCCTTCTCCACTTTTACTTTCCCTTCTTCTTTCTCTATCTCTTTCTCTTCATCCTTCCTTCTCTACCTTTTCTTTCCTTCCTTTCTTCTCTCCTTCCTTCCCTCTTTCCCTCCCTCCTTTTCTCCATCCTTTCCTATGTATCGTTCCTCCCTTCGTTCTTTCTCTCCTTGCTCCCTTCTTTCCTTCCTTCTCTCCTTCTTTCCCTCCCACTTTCATTCCTTCGCTCATTTTTCTTTCCTTTTCTCCTTCCTTCCTTCTTTCCCTTTTTTCTTCCTTCCCCACTTCTACTTTCCCTTCTTCTTTATCTCACTTCCTTCTCTACCTCTTTCTTTCCTTCCTTTCTTCTTTCCTTCCTCCCCTTTTCCCTCCCTCCTTTTCTCCATCCTTTCCTATGTCTCCTTCCTCCCTTCATTCTTTCACTTCTTCCTTCCTTCTCTCCTTCCTTCCTTCCTTCCTTCCTTCCCGCTTTCATTCCTTCCCTCGTTTTTCTTTCCTTTTTTCCTTCCTTCTTTCCTTTTTTCCTTCCTTCTCCACTTTTACTTTCCCTTCTTCTTTCTCTACCTCTTTCTCTTCTTCCTTCCTTCTCTACCTCTTTCTTTCCTTCCTTTCTTCTCTCCTTCCTTCCCTCTTTCCCTCCCTCCTTTTCTCCATCCTTTCCTATGTATCGTTCCTCCCTTCGTTCTTTCTCTCCTTGCTCCCTTCTTTCCTTCCTTCTCTCCTTCTTTCCCTCCCACTTTCATTCCTTCCCTCATTTTTCTTTCCTTTTCTCCTTCCTTCCTTCTTTCCCTTTTTTCTTCCTTCCCCACTTCTACTTTCCCTTCTTCTTTATCTCACTTCCTTCTCTACCTCTTTCTTTCTTCTTTCCTTCCTTCCTTCCCTTTTTCCCTCCCCCCTTTTCTCCATCCTTTCCTATGTCTCCTTCCTCCCTTCATTCTTTCTGTCTTTCCTTCCTTCCTTCTTTCCTTCCTTCTCTCCTTCTTTCCCTCCCGCTTTCATTCCTTCCCTTGTTTTTCTTTCCTTTTTTCCTTCCTTCTTTCTTTTTTTTCCTTTCTTCTCCACTTTTGCTTTCCCTTCTTCTTTCTCTACCTCTTTCTCTTCTTCCTTCGTTCTCTACCTCTTTCTTTCCTTCGTTTCTTCTCTCCTTCCTTCCCTCTTTCCCTCCCTCTTTTTCTCCATCCTTTCCTATGTCTCGTTCTTTCATTCTTTCTCTCTTTCCTTCCTTCCTTCCTTCCTTCCTTCCTTCTTTTCCTCTTCCCTTCCTTCTCCCCTTTCCTTTCCTTTCCCTTCCTCTTTCTCTCCTTTCTTCCTTCTCTACCTATTCTTGGACTGCAACTCCCAGCAGTCCTCCTGATCGATTTATCTACATACCTAACTTCCTACCTATCTCTATCTAATCTATCTATCTGGAGGATTGCTGGGAGTTGCAGTCCAGGAATAGGAAATTAGAAATACACAGGGATTGGGATGCTCTCAAAGAATTCCAAGGAGAAGAAAGCTTGCATCTTGGAAGCAGTGCATTTGGGTCAAAGCGACTCACAGCAATAAAAACAATACCATTTAAACATGTAAACAAATAATAAAATAGAATCAAGTATAGCATTGTTTGCAAACAAGTATGCTCTCCGTTCACCGGCACCTATGAGGATTGCTAAGATGCCATAAAATAAAAGTAATTTTTGGTTCTTTGAGAGTCATTATCCGAGGATGCCTGCCATAGATGTGGGCAAAACGTCAGGAGGGAATGCTTCCCTGAACATGGTCAGACAGCACGGAAAACTCACAGCAAGCCAGTGATTCCAGCCGTGAAAACCTTTGAGAATACAACAACAACAACAACAACAACAACAATAGGAAGTGTTCTATGTGTGATCCAATACAATAGCCAACAGAGTGTCTGCTGTGGACTCATCTTGTTGTGATAATAATAATAATAATAATAATAATAATAATAATAATAATAATAAGATGATAAAGGTAAAGGTTGTCCCCTGACATGAAGTCCAGTCATGTCCGACTTTGGGGTGTGGTGCTCATCTCCATTTCTAAGCTGAAGAGCCGGCGTTGTCCGTAGACACCTCCAAGGTCATGTGGCCACTGGCATGACTGCATGGAGTGCCCTTACCTTCCTGCCGGAGCGGTACCTATTGATCTACTCACATTTGCATGTTTTCAAACTGCTAGGTTGACAGAAGCTGGGCTGACAGCGAAAGCTCACGCCGCTCCATCTCCATTTCTAAGCCGAAGTGCTGGCGTTGTATCATCGAATCACAGTTGGAAGGGACCCCAAAGGCCATCTAGTCCAACTCCTTGTATCTCTATATGTATCTATATCAATATCTTTACCTATCTATAATCGAATCACAAAGTTGGGACCCCAAAGGCCATCTAGTCCAACCCTCTGTTTCGATGTGTATATCTATATCAATATCTATCATCAAATCACAGAGTTGGAAGGGATCCCAAAGGCCATCTAGTCCAACTTCCTGTATCTATATATTTAGGTATCAATATCTATGTCAATATCTATCATCAAATCACAAAGTTGGGACCTCAAAGGCATCTAGTCCAACTTCCTGTTTTGATTTATGTATGTATCTATATCTATCATAGAATCACAGAATTGGGATCCCATAGACACCTCCAAGGTCATGTGGCCGGCATGACTGCATAGAGCGCCCTTACCTTCCTGCTGGAGCGGTACCTATTGATCTACTCACATTTGCATGTTTTCGAACTGCTAGGTTGGCAGAAGCTGGGGCTGACAGCAGAAGCTCACGCCGCTCCATCTCCATTTCTAAGCCGAAGTGCTGGCGTTGTTCATAGACACCTCCAATGTCATGTGGCCACTGGCATGACTGCATGGAGTGCCATTAAATACGCGCTGGAGCGGTACCTATTGATCTACTCACATTTGCATGTTTTCAAACTGCTAGGTTGGCAGAAGCTGGGGCTGACAGCGGAAGCTCACGCCGCTCCATCTTCATTTCTAAGCCGAAGTGCTGGCGTTATCCGTAGACACTTCCAAGGTCATGTGGCCGGCATGACTGCATGGAACGCCCTTACCTTCCTGCTGGAGCGGTAGCTATTGATCTACTCACATTTGCATGTTTTCGAACTGCTAGGTTGGCAGAAGCTGGGGCTGACAGCAGAAGCTCACGCCGCTCCATTTCCATTTCTAAGCCGAAGTGCTGGCGTTGTACATAGACACCTCCAAGGTCATGTGGCCAGCATGACTGCATGGAACGCCGTTACCTTCCTGCTGGAGTGGTACCTATTGATCTACTCACATTTGCATGTTTTCGAACTGCTAGGTTGGCAGAAGCTGGGACTGACAGCGGAAGCTCACGCCGCTCCATCTCCATTTCTAAGCTGAAGTGCTGGCATTGTTCATAGACACCTCCAAGGTCATGTGGCCAGCATGACTGCATAGAACACCGTTACCTTCCTGCCGGAGCGGTACCTATTGATCTACTCGTATTTGCATGTTTTCGAACTGCTAGGTTGGCAGAAGCTGGGGCTGACAGCGGAATCTCATGCCGCTCCATATCCATTTCTAAGCCAAAGTGCTGGTGTTGTTCATAGACACTTCCAAGGTCATGTGGCCAGCATGACTGCATGCAGCGCCCTTACCTTCCTGCTGGAGCGGTACCTATTGGTCTACTCACATTTGCATGTTATCGAACTGCTAGGTTGGCAGAAACTGGGGCTGACAGTGAAAGCTCACCCTGCTCCATCTCCATTTCTAAGTGGAGAAGTGCTGGCGTTGTTCATAGACACCTCCAAGGTCATGTGGCCAGCATGACTGCATGGAGCGCCCTTACCTTCCTGCTGGAGCGGTACCTATTGATCTACTCACATTTGCATGTTTTCGAACTGCTAGGTTGGCAGAAGCTGGGGCTGACAGCGGAAGCTCATGCCGCTCCCCGGATTCGAACCTCAGCAAGCTCAGCATCTCAGTGCATTAACCCACTGCGCCACTGCGCTAATAATATAATAATAATAGGCCACTGTGCCTATTATTATTATTATTATTATTATTATTATTATTATTATTATTATTATATAGGCATTGCTACGTTCTTTCCTGCTTCAAATTTGCATTGAAAAATACAGGAGAAACGGGCAATTTTCTGACTTATTAGAGGCCCTAATAACCCTTTGCCGCCGGGGAGAAGGGATCCGACTGACAGGTTTCCCCAAAGAGAGTCCTTTGCCCGGGAAGGATAACGATGCCCACAAAAGAGTGCCATAAAGGGCTGGTATCTCTCGTCCTGGGAGCCTCAGCCTCTCGCGCTCCGACAAGATGAGACAGGGAAAGCAGGAGGAAAGCAGAGATAAGGAGGCAAGGAGCCAAAGGACAGCGGTCTCATTTGTCGAGCGGCCCACAGAGGACAACTACGCATCCCATCGCTCAGCGTAATGGCACTAGGTTTGCCTGTTTCAGGGTTATCTCCTGGCAGGAGACACGAGGATGGATTCTCCACCAGGGATTCGGCTCAAGATCTCATTCAAGGGTTTAGTACAATGGAAAGGATCATCAGCATATCATTGATGAAATTGAATCCAGACAAGACAGAGGTCCTACTGGTCAGTCGTAAGGCCGAACAGGGCATAGGGTCACAGCCTGTGTTGGATGGGGTTCCACTCCCCCTGAAGATGCAGGTTCGCAGCTTGGGAGTCATCCTGGACTCATCGCTGAGCCTGGAAGCCCAGGTGGTCAAGGGAGCTTTTGCACAATTAAAACTTGTGCGCCAGCTGCACCCGTACCTTGGGAAGTCGGATCTGGCCACGGTGGTCCATGCTCTTGTTACATCCTGGATAGATTACTGCAACGCACTCTACGTGGGGTTGCCTTTGAAGACTGTTCAGAAACTCCAACTAGTCCAGCGGGAGGCAGCCAGACTGCTCACCGGAGCGTCACACAGGGAGCATACCACCCCCCTGTTGTGTCGGCTCCACTGGCTGCCGATCCAGTTCCAAGCACAATTCAAAGTGCTGGTTTTGACCTACAAAACCCTATACGGTTCCGGCCCAGTGTATCTGCCCGAACGGATCTCCCTTTACGTCCCATCTCGGAGTCTGAGATCTTCTGGGGAGGCCCTGCTCTCGACCCTGCCTCTATCACAAGTGGGATTGGCAGGGATGAGGAGCAGGGCCTTCTCGGTGGTGGCCCCCCACCTGTGGAATTCACTCCCCGGGGAAATTAGTGACATCCCTCCTTTCCTTTAGGAAAAAATTGAAAACATGGATTTGGGACCAGGCGTTTGGGCAATCTGGCAGATAAAGAAAGGACTTTGATGATGGACAGGAATTGACTAAGTGGAATGGAATTATGTTACTCTGAAAGACGAACGCTGAGCATGAGATTAGTGTTATTGATTGTGTTATATACCGACTGTTTTAACTGTGATAATAGTTATAACTGCTGTTTTGTACGTATGTGTATTTTGTATAGGCATCGAATTGTGCCTTTTTGTAAGCCGCCCTGAGTCGTCGTCCCCCCCCCCCCCCCCGGGGTTGAGAAGAGCGGGGTAGAAGTACTCGAAATAAATAAAAATAAATAAATTGATACTGTTGTTTTTTGAAATGTGTTATTATTTACCCAGCATATTATTATTGTTGTTTTGCTTTTGTTGTTTCACCAACACTCTTATTCAAGTTTTCCCACCATATTATTATTATTATTATTACTATTATTATTTCTTCAGCATATAATAATAATAGTAGTAATAGTAGTAGTAGTAATACTGTATTAATACTCCACTCCATCTCCCCCAAGGGGACTCGGTGCAGCTTTCATGAGGCCACGCCCATCAGTAAAGTACACACAATATAACACAAAAGCACAACAAAACCAGAAAATAAAATACATGAAATGCCAAACCAAAATAATAACGACACAACAATCTAAAAGCAAACATTAAAAGCAAACACTCTGGTCACATCCCGCCTTGACTACTGCAACGCTCTCTACGTGGGGCTGCCCTTGAAGACGGCCCGGAAGCTCCTGCTAGTCCAGCGCGCGGCAGCCATGTTACTAACAGGAGCGGGACGCAGGGAGCATACAACGCCCTTGTTGTACTGGCTGCCGATCTGCTACCGGGCCCAATTCAAGGTGCTGGTGTTGGCCTACAAAGCCCTAAACGGTTCCGGCCCAAAATACCTGTCTGAGCGCATCTCGGCCTATGAGCCCACGAGGACTTTGAGATTGTCCGGGGAGGCCCTTCTCTCGATCCCGCCTGCCTCACAGGCACGCCTGGCGGGGACGAGAGAGAGGGCCTTCTCGGTGGTGGCCCCCCGGCTGTGGAACACCCTCCCTGTGGACATCAGACTAGCGCCCTCCCTTATGACATTCCGCAAGAGACTAAAGACGTGGTTGTTTGAGAAGGCGTTTGAGTAAATGCTGCAACAATTGGCAATGACGATTGGAACGGAACATGGATAACGAGATTTGGATTGTGATTCAATGATGAGACGTCATGAATGATTTAGTGTAATTGTATTATTGATAGTGATGTTGTTTATTGTTGTTTGTGATATTGCTTATGTTGCAAATTGTACCTGTTTTTATATGTTGTACACCGCCGTGAGTCGCCCTAGGGCTGAGAACGGCGGTCTACAAGTGCAGTAAATTAATTAATTAATTAATTAAATACAAAAGATTACACTAGGCAGGGCCATATCCTTGTTGTTATTTCATAGACATTACACTATGTAACACAATCTCTGTTATAAATGTCATTTCCTAATTGGTTCTATCATAAGAGCATGAGAAAAAAAATTATTAAAAGAAGGAAGGAGGGCTTAGATTGTGCATTCCTGCCTGGAGGAATAAGAGTGGACTGGGTGACCCTTAGTGTTTCCTCCAACTCTATCAGGAGTGGGTTAGGCTAGATGACCACAAGGGACCCTCCAATTGTATATTTTTATGAATAAGCAAAAGGGAAGAGAAGGAAAAAAGAAAAGAAAGAGGAAGTGGGTTTCTGCCTTGGACAAGAAAGAAAGAAAGAAAGAAAGAAAGAAAGAAAGAAGAGAGTGGGAGGGAGGGAGTGGAAGGAAGGAAGGAAGGAAGGAAGGGGAAGGAGGAGAAAGAAGGAAAGAAGGAAGGAAAGAAGGAAGGAAGGAAGGAAGGAAGGAAGGGGAAGGAGAGGAAAAAGAAAGAAGGAAGGGAAGGGAAGAAGGAAAGAAAGAAAGAAAGAAAGAAAGAAAGAAAGAAAGAAGGCAGGCAGGAAGGAAGGACTGGGTTCCTGCTTTGGACTAGAGGGCCACAAGAGGGAAGGAAGGAAGATGAAGGGGAAGGGGAAGGGAAGAAGGAGAGAAAGGGAGGGGGAAAAAGAAAAAACAAAGGAAGGAATGGAAGGAGAAAAGAAAACAAAGGAAAGGGGAGTGGTTTTCTACTTTGGACTAGATGGTCAGAAGAGTCCCTTCTAATTGCATGATTTTATGAATGGGAAAAGAAAGGAAAGGAAAGGAAAGGAAAGGAAAGGAAAGGAAAGGAAAGGAAAGGAGGGAAGGAGTGAAAGAAGGAAGGAATCAAGGAAAGTAGGAAAGAGACAATGAAGGAAGGAAGGAGACAGGAAGGAAGGAAGGAAGGAAGGAAGGAAGGAAGGAAGGAAGGAAGGAAGGAAGGGAGAGAGAGGAAGAAGGAAGAGAGGAAGAGAGGGAGGGAGGAGAGAAGGAAGGAGAGAAGGAAGGAGGGAGTCAAGGAAAGAAGGAAAGAGACAAGGAAGGAAAGAGAGAAGGAAGGAAGGAGACAAGAAAGGAAGAAAAGGAAGGAAGGAAGGGAGAGAAAGAAGGAAGAGAGGAAGAGAGGGAGGAGAGAAGGAAGGAGAGAAGGAAGGAGGGAGTCAAGGAAAGAAGGAAAGAGACAAGGAAGGAAGGAGACAAGAAAGGAAGAAAAGGAAGGAAGGAAGGGAGAGAAAGAAGGAAGAGAGGGAGGGAGGGAGGAGAGAAGGAAGGAGAGAAGGAAGGAGGGAGTCAAGGAAAGAAGGAAAGAGACAAGGAAGGAAAGAGATAAGGAAGGAAGGAGACAAGAAAGAAAGAAAAGGAAGGAAGGAAGGGAGAGAAAGAAGGAAGAGAGGGAGGGAGGAAGGAGAGAAGGAAGGAGAGAAGGAAGGAGGGAGTCAAGGAAAGAAGGAAAGAGACAAGGAAGGAAAGAGATAAGGAAGGAAGGAGACAAGAAAGGAAGAAAAGGAAGGAAGGAAGGGAGAGAAAGAAGGAAGAGAGGGAGGGAGGAAGGAGAGAAGGAAGGAGAGAAGGAAGGAGGAAGTCAAGGAAAGAAGGAAAGAGACAAGGAAGGAAAGAGATAAGGAAGGAAGGAGACAAGAAAGGAAGAAAAGGAAGGAAGGAAGGGAGAGAAAGAAGGAAGAGAGGAAGGGAGGGAGGGAGGAAGGAGAGAAGGAAGGAGGGAGTCAAGGAAAGAAGGAAAGAGACAAGGAAGGAAAAAGATAAGGAAGGAAGGAGACAAGAAAGGAAGAAAAGGAAGGAAGGAAGGGAGAGAAAGAAGGAAGAGAGGGAGGGAGGAAGGAGAGAAGGAAGGAGAGAAGGAAGGAGAGAAGGAAGGAGGGAGTCAAGGAAAAAAGGAAAGAGACAAGGAAGGAAAGAGATAAGGAAGGAAGGAGACAAGAAAGGAAGAAAAGGAAGGAAGGATGGAAGCAAGTAAAGAAGGGAAGGAGAGAAAGAAGGAAGAGGGAGAGCTAGAGGAAGGAAGGAAGGAAGGAAGGAAGGAAGGAAGGAAGGAAGGAAGGAAGGAAAGAAGGAAGGAAGGAAGGAAGCAAGTAAAGAAGGGAAGGAGAGAAAGAAGGAAGAGGGAGAGCTAGAGGAAGGAAGGAAGGAAGGAAGGAAGGAAGGAAGGAAGGAAGGAAGGAAGGAGTCAAGGAAAGAAGGAAAGAGACAAAGAAGGAAGGAAGGAAACAAGTAAAGAACAAAAAGGACAAGGAAGGAAGGAGACAAGAAAGAAAGGAGACAAGGAAGGAAGGAAGGAAGGAAGGAAGGAAGGAAGGAAGGAAGGAAGGAAGGAAGGAAGGAAGGAAGGAAGGAAGGAAGGAAGACAAAGAGGGAGACACAAGAATGAAAACTACACTACAATCCCATCCAGTCTGAGAAAGAGTTGAATAAACGAAAACAGAAAAAAAGAGAAAGACTTCCAACCTGTTTGGTTCTTCCTCCCCGAGATTTCCACCTTCCTCCTTTTTGACCTTGGCCTGCAAAGGAGCTCTTCAGTCTTGATCCTACGAGAACGAAAACAAGAACACAAAACTAAAAAAGCCACAACTTTCGCTGAGTCTAGGCCGCAAACCAGTGACGCTCCCCTCCAGCCTCAGGAGGGGGAGAAAAAGGAGACCAAAGTCCCTAGACAGAGTCATTGTGGAACCCCAAGAAGGGTGCCTGCAAGAGCAGAGGGTGCCCGTGTTGTGCTCTTTGTGCCACAAATGTACGGAAGGTGCACCCACTTGGTTGGACACACCTCCTCTGTCCCGGGGCATAGTTTCGAATTGCGCTCATGACCTCACCTGAGCTGTTTCATCATCAGGAATTTCTCCTGGCTGCCACCTGGACTCCCTTTACCTGTACGGTTTTCCTTTTCGCTGCTTTGCTTTCCAAACCTCACGTGGGGGAATCCTGCTCCTTGGCATCAACATGAGCTGGGCCCAGATTTTAATTTTCATTACATTACAAATGGAAAGCAGGGAAGAGTATATAAAAATGCGGTCCCCGGACCAGAAAAGGCAGAACCCACATCTCCAAGAGACCCAGCCTTGGATCAGAGAAAAGCACGAAAAGCCTTCTTGGAAACATGATTGCAGGTAGGAAACCTTTCCCCCTTGGATTATTTTGATTGCCTTGTTTTGGAATTGTATTATCATTATTGATTATTGATTATTGGTTATTGGTTATTAGAGACCCCATGGACCATCCAGTCCAACCCCATTCTGCCTTCATGCAGGAAAGGCACAATCAAAACACCCCCAACAGATGGCCATCCACCTGAAACCGTTCTCTCTTGGATTGTTTTGATTGCCTTGTTTTGGAATTGTATTATCATTATTGATTATTGGTTATTGGTTATTAGAGACCCCATGGACCATCCGGTCCAACCCCATTCTGCCTTCATGCAGGAAAGGCACAATCAATACACCCCCAACAGATGGCCATCCACCTGAAACCGTTCTCTCTTGGATTGTTTTGATTGTATTGTTTTGGAATTGTATTATCATTATTGATTATTGATTATTGGTTATTGATTATTAGAGACCCCATGGAACATCCAGTCCAACCCCATTCTGCCTTCATGCAGGAAAGGCACAATCAAAACACCCCCAACAGATGGCCATCCACCTGAAACCGTTCTCTCTTGGATTGTTTTGATTGCCTTGTTTTGGAATTGTATTATCATTATTGATTATTGGTTATTGATTATTATTACTAGAGACCCCATGGACCATCCAGTCCAACCCCATTCTGCCTTAATGCAGGAAAGGCACAATCAAAACACCCCCAACAGATGGCCATCCACCTGAAACCGTTCTCTCTTGGATTATTTTGATTGCCTTGTTTTGGAATTGTATTATCATTATTGATTATTTATTATTATTACTAGAGACCCCATGGACCATCCAGTCCAACCCCATTCTGCCTTAATGCAGGAAAGGCACAATCAAAACACCCCCAACAGATGGCCATCCACCTGAAACCGTTCTCTCTTGGATTGTTTTGATTGTATTGTTTTGGAATTGTATTATCATTATTGATTATTGATTATTGGTTATTGATTATTAGAGACCCCATGGAACATCCAGTCCAACCCCATTCTGCCTTCATGCAGGAAAGGCACAATCAAAACACCCCCAACAGATGGCCATCCACCTGAAACTGTTCTCTCTTGGATTGTTTTGATTGCCTTGTTTTGGAATTGTATTATCATTATTGATTATTGATTATTGGTTATTGGTTATTAGAAACCCCATGGACCATCCAGTCCAACCCCATTCTGCCTTCATGCAAGAAAGGCACAATCAAAACACCCTCAACAGATGGCCATCCACCTTCTGTTTAAAAGCCTCCAAGGAAGAAGCTAATAATAACAAATATTTGGGATTATTTTTATTATTATTATTATTATTATTATTATTATTATTATTTGAAGCATAGCAAGATGAGTCTACAGGAGACAAGATCACTCTGCTGGCTGTTGTATTGGATCACACAATTATTATTATTATTATTATTATTATTGACACAAATGCGCAGTATGTCACAGCAAGCAAGATCTATATGCTGGATTTCGTATCACAAAATCCCAAGTTGAACACTATTATTATTATTATTATTATTATTATTATTATTGACACAAAAGCACAATATGTCACAGCAAACGAGACCTATATGCTGGATTTCGTATCACAAAATCCCAAGCTGAACACTATTATTATTGTTGTTGTTGTTGTTGTTGTTGACACAAAAGCACAGTATGTCACAGCAAATGAGATCTATATGCTGGATTTCGTATCACAAAATCCTAAATCGAACACTATTGTTGTTGTTGTTGTTGTTGTTGTTGACACAAAAGTACAGTATGTCACAGCAAATGAGACCTATATACTGGATTTCGTATCACAAAATCCCAAGTAAAACATTATTATTATTATTATTATTATTATTATTATTATTATTATTTGGACAATTAATCCTCTGTCTTCCCAATTTCTCGGTTGGCTCAATTTCTATACTGTAGAAATCAATACACTTTAACTGCCACGGCTCAATGCTATGGAGTCCTGGGAGTTGTAGTTTTGCAGAGTTTGAACATTAGGGGAGCTTTCCATGGTGCTGAATCTATTGGGAGGGTTTCTGCATTCATAACTTTGCCTACTTTTTTGCAAAGTTTGGCTAAGTTTCTATACTGTAAAAATCAAAACACTTTACTTGCCATGGCTCAATGCTATGGAATCCTGGGAGTTGTAGTTTTGCAGAGTTTGAACATTAGGGGAGCTTTCCATGGTGCTGAACCTATTGGGAGGGTTTCCGCATTCATAACTTTACCTACTTTTTGGCAAAGTTTGGCTAAGTTTCTATACTGTGGAAATCAATACACTTTAACTGCCATGGTTCAATGCTATGGAATCCTGGGAGTTGTAGTTTTGGACAGTTTGAACATTAGGGGAGCTTTCCATGGTGCTGAACCTACTGAGAGGTTCTATGCAATGCATAGAACTTTTAAGATCATTGACTAAAATCTGACACAGATCAGTTGCCCCAATGGCCTGGCCTTTGTCAGACCATGGGAGTTGTAGTTTGCCAAGGTCTCAATCCAGAGAGGGAGACGGGGAACAAATAATCATCATTGGGTTTTTGTGAGTTTTCTGGACTGTCATAAATATAATAATCAACACGGATCAGTTGCCCCAATGGCCTGGCCTTTGCCAGACCATGGGAGTTGTAGTTTGCCAAGGTCTCGATCCAGAGAGGGAGGCGGGGAACAAATAAACATTGGGTTGCTGTGAGTTTTCCATGCTGTCATAAATATAATAATCATTTGGTGAGGCACCAACCATCCTTGGTAGAAGATAAAGACCGTGTCAAACTACAACTCCCAGGATCCCAGAGCATTTAAAGCGGTGTCAAACTGCATTAATCCTACAGTGTAGATGCCGGCCCAATGGGAGATTTCTCTGCACACAGAAAATAGCAGAAGACGAGCTCTCGGAGCATTTATCTGGACAGCGGGCAAATTTGCATTCGTGTTTACTCACACCCCGACGTATGTCGCCGCTAATTAATTTAATTAATTGGCCATTAAAAAAACATAATTGACGAAAATGCGAGGAAGAGAGTAGAAATATGTCTGAGAGGGACGGGAATTCAGCCAATGCAGCTAGAATTGGAAACCTGCCCATATCTGTTGGATTAGAGTTTTTGAGTGGACTATGGGTGCATCTACACTGTAGACTTAATGCAGTTTAATCCCACATTGCAGTTGGTGATCCATCCCCCTTTCCACCGGATGCTAATTGGCCAATTACTCAACTTCGCCATGCAAATGTAGTTACAGGGAAATAATTGAAGGCCCAAACAGTGACAAATGGCATTTTTTGGGACTGCGGAGTCAAGGCAATTATCTCCAGGCGCCTCTCAGAAATATTATATATATATATATATATCCATCCCATGGTTCTTTCCAATATTTTATTTATCAGAGATTTGCCTCGCAGCAGGAAAGGTGCAATTAGCCGGCTTCGGGATTATTCTCCTTTTGGGGGTGAAATGCGCTACATGGCAACTGAAAGCCAAGGCTAACTAGAGTGAGTCCACACTGTAGAGTTAATGCAGTTTGATACCACTTTTTACACTATAGCTCAGTGCAAAGGAATCACAAAAGTAGTACATGCACATCCAGAATATATATATATATATATATATATATATATATATATATATACACACACACACACACACACACACATATGTAAATATAACATATATAGAATATATAGAATATCCCTCCTTCCCTCCTTCCCTCCATCCCTTTCTTTCTCTCTCTCTATATATAGAGAGAGCAATATATAGCATAAAGAATAATGTTATTATGGTCGTTATCACACACATATATGTGTGTGAGTGTGTGTCAAAGTATGCCTGTTTCCTTGTCTGTTTGTAGCACAAAGGCTGTTGCTAGGCTGTTGCTAGGTGAAGTGGCCCTCTGTCATGTCACTGAATTGACTGCTGCTAGGTGACAGAGTGGCTGACGCTAGGTGAAGTGGCCACTCTGTGATGTCACTGGATTGCCTGTTGCTAGGTGTTGAAGTGGCTGTCGCTAGGTGAAGTGGCCACTCTGTGACGTCACTGAATTGACTGCTGCTAGGTGACAGAGTGGCTGATGCTAGGTGAAGTGACCACTCTGTGACGTCACTGGATTGACTGTTGATAGGTGAAGGAGTGACTGTGGTGAAGTGGTCACCCTGATGGCCCTGGATTGACTGTTGTTACGTGAAGAAGTGGCTGTTTCTAGGTGAAGTGGCCACTCTGTGAATGTCACTGGATTGACTGTTGATAGGTGAAGGAGTGACTGTGGTGAAGTGGTCACCCTGATGGCCCTGGATTGACTGTTGTTACGTGAAGAAGTGGCTGTTGCTAGGTTAAGTGGCCACTCCGTGAATGTCAATGGATTGACTGCTGCTAGGTGAAGGAGTGGCTGTCCCTAGGTAAAGTGGCCACTCTGTGATGGCACTAGATTGACTGCTGCTAGGTGAAGGAGTGGCTGTCCCTAGGTGAAGTGTCCACTGTGATGTCACTGGATTGACTGTTGCTACGTGATGGAGTGACTGTTGCTAGGTGAAGTGTCCATTGTGTTGTCAACTAGATTAACCTGCTGCTAGAAGGAATCACTGTCAGTAGGTGAAGTGGCCACTGTGATGTCACTGGATTTACTGTTGCTAGGTGAAGGAGTGGCTGTCCCTAGGTAAAGTGGCCACTCTGTGATGTCATTGAATTGACTGTTGCTAGGTGACGGAGTGGCTGTCGCTAGGTGAAGTGGCCACTCTGAGACATCACTGGATTGCCTGTTGCTAGTGAAGGAGTGATTGTTGCTAGGTGAAGTGGCCACTCTGTGATGGCACTAGATTGGCTGCTGCTAGGTGAAGGAGTGGCTGTCCCTAGGTGAAGTGGCCACTCTGTGATGTCACTGGATTGACTGTTGCTAGGTGATGGAGTGACTGTTGCTAGGTGAAGTGGCCACTGTGGTGTCAAGTAGATTAACTGCTGCTGGGTGAAGGAATCACTGTCGGTAGGTGAAGTGGCCACTGTGATGTCACTAGATTTACTGTTGCTAGGTGAAGGAGTGGCTGTCGCAAGGTGAAGTGGCCACTCTGTGATGGCACTGGGATAGAAAGGTGACATGCGGATAAGGGGAAAGGAGGAAAGAAAGGAAGAAAGGAAGGAAGGAAGGAAGGAAGGAAGGAAGGAAGGAAGGAAGGAGAAAAGTACAAGAGAGGGACAGAAAGAAGAGATGAAAGAAGGGAAATGAGAAAAAGAAAGGGAAGAAAGGAAAAGAGAATGGAGTGAGGGAATACAGAAAAAGAAGAAAAGGAAGAAAGGAAAATAAAGAAAAGGGAGAAAGATATGAGAGGAGGAAAGAAAAAGAAAGGAAGAGAAGAAGGAAAGGATGAAGGGAGGGAAAGGAGAAAAAAGAAGAGAAAGAAAGGAAAGGAGAAGGGAGTGATGGATGGAAGGAAGGAAAGGAAGAGAAAAAAGGGGCAGAAGGTATGAGGAAAGAAAAAGGAAGAAAAGGAAGAAAGAAGGAAGGAAGGAAGGAAGGAAGGAAGGAAGGGGAAAGGTACAAGAGAGGAAGAGAAAGAAGAGATGAAAGAAGGGAAAAGAGAAAGGGAAGAAAGGAAAAGAAAGGAAAGGGGGAAGGTACGAGAGGAGGACAGAAAAAGGAAGGAAGAGAAGAAGGAAGGGATGAAGGGAGGGAGAAAAAGAAGGGAAAGAAAGGTAAGGAGAAGGGAGCGAGGGAAAGAAGGAAAGGAAGAGAAAAAAGAGCAGAAGGTATGAGGAATAAAAAGAAAGAAAAGAAAGAAGGAAGGAAGGGGAAAGGTACAAGAGAGGAAGACAAAGAAGAGGTGAAAGAAGGGAAAAGAGAAAAAGAAAAGGAAGAAAGGAAAAGAAAGAAAAGGGGGAAAGGTACGAGAGGAGGAAAGAAAAAGGAAGGAAGAGAAGAAGGAAGGGATGAAGGGAGGGAAAGGAGAAAAAGAAGGGAAAGAAAGGAAAGGAGAAGGGAGTAATGGAAGGAAGGAAAGGAAGAGAAAAGGGGGCAGAAGGTATGAGGAAAGAAAAAGAAAGAAAAGGAAAAAAAGATGGAATGGAGGGAAGAAGGGATGGAGAAAAAGACAGCAAGAGAAAGGAAAACAGCCAACCCAGTGACCTCACAGAAGGCCACTTTACCTATCAGCAGCCTTTGTGGTACAGCTGGACACAAGCATGTGTTGACATGTGCCAATCTAAGTCACAGCATGTCCCAATTCCATCCTTTGTGGGTCAAACCCTGTGCTCAACCTTCCTGGGATTTGGATCTCCCACAAGGCCAATCCACAGACAATGCGCCAGCGCATAGGGCTGCCCTCCCTGTGACATCTTATGGCCAGACTATGGAGATACATCCAGAATTTGGACACAAATCTGGAGGAAAAGCCTCCCTTGGGATGGATCAGGGGCCTCCTGCGCATGCAATCCCTTTGGGAAGAAGAGGCCGAGGCCATGCTCGGCTCAAGAGGGAAGGCGATTATGCGCCGAGAGGCTCTTTGGATTTGTCAAGGGCTGCCATAAAGGGAGCGCAGAGCCATTACTCTTCCTTGACACTAAAGAGAACCGGACAAAGCGGTTTCTGTAGTGCGGAAACCGGCGGAAAAGGGAGATATTATCACATATTCCCTGCCATTGAATTATTTGAGGCAATAGGTTCCCAAATTTGGCCATTCCTAAATGTGGGACCTCCTTTGGCCAAGTTAGGCAGGGTAACAGAGGCCGAAATTTCCAAAAATCTGGAGAACGAAAAAGTAATAATAATCTCTCTCTATATATATATATATAATGGAGTTGTAGTTTCCAAGATCATGAGCCTTCCCTGCCCAAGAGTGCAATGTACAACTGCCAGAATGTGAGGGCATTGAGCCGTGGCAATTAGAGTGGGCATCAAATGGCATTAATTCCACAGTGTGGATGCACCCAGGGAAAATGGAAGACCTTGTGAAACTACAACTCCCAGGATGCCAATGCATTGAGCCATGACAATTAAAGTGAGTTTCAAAGTGCGTTCATTCCACAGTGTGGATGCACCCAGGGAAGACCCTGGGAAACTACAACTCCCAGGATGCCATAGCATTGAGCCATGACAATTAAAGTGGGTTTCAAAGTGCATTACTTCCACAGTGTAGATGCACCCAGGGAAGACCCTGAGAAACTACAACTCCCAGGACCCTGAGAAACTACGACTCCCAGGATGCCATAGCATTGAGCAATGGCAATTAAAGTGGGTTTCTAAGTGCATTCATTCCACAGTGTGGATGCACCCAGGGAAGACCCTGAGAAACTACAACTCCCAGGATGCCATAGCATTGAGGAATGGCAATTAAAGTGGGGTTCAAAGTGCATTAATTCCACAGTGTGGATGCACCCAGGGAAGACCCTGAGAAACTACAACTCCCAGGATGTCATAGCATTGAGGAATGGCAGTTAAAGTGGGTTTCAAAGTGCATTAATTCCACAGTGTGGATGCACCCAGGGAAGACCCTGGGAAACTACAACTCCCAGGATGCCACAGCATTGAGCAATGGCAATTAAAGTGAGTTACAAAGTGCATGAATTCCACAATGTAGATGCACCCAGGGAAGACCCTGAGAAACTACAACTCCCAGGATGTCATAGCATTGAGGAATGGCAGTTAAAGTGGGTTTCAAAGTGCATTAATTCCACAGTGTGGATGCACCCAGGGAAGACCCTGGGAAACTACAACTCCCAGGATGCCACAGCATTGAGCAATGGCAATTAAAGTGAGTTACAAAGTGCATGAATTCCACAATGTAGATGCACCCAGGGAAGACCCTGAGAAACTACAACTCCCAGGATGCCATAGCACTGAGCCATGACAATTAAAGTGGATTTCAAAGTGCATTGATTCCACAGTGTGGATGCACCCAGGGAAGACCCTGGGAAACTACAACTCTCAGGATGCCATAGCATTGAGGAATGACAATTAAAGTGGGTTTACAAGTGCATCCATTCCACAGTGTAGATGCACCCAGGGAAAGCCCTGGGAAACTACAACTCCCAAGATCCCATAGCATTGAGGTATCAAGTGGCATCAAACTGCATTAATACCACAGTGTGGATGCACCCCAGACATCCATGGAATAGCCTACAAAAGCGAGTAGCCAAGGAGGCCGAGGTGCTAGCCCACTATGACTGTCTATGGAGGCCTTGAATGGACCTAAAACCAATCCATCTGCTCCACAGACATCCAAATCCCTCCCTTCCTTGTCTCTTTTCTTTCTCCCTGTGATCACAACGTCTTCCAAGCTGCATTAATGCCATTCGCACTGCCAAGGCCATTCTCATGCTGGAGGTGAGCGGCACTTTCCCTCTTGCTCTGGATTAATTTGTCACGGACGGGGTTTGCGTCCCCTTTCGCCGCCTCTCTGCAAACTGGATTATCTGCCATGCCTCCCCTCTGAACTTGGGATTACCAGGCTCAAGAAGAAGGCACTTCAATGCACCGCTCCCTCGACAATGGAGGCACCCAGTCCATTGAGCCCAAAGGGACACAGGCATCCTGTTTTGGTATCCGCCCCAACTGTCCCAGTTGAACCTACACACATGTAGGTTCACCTCCAGCATGAGAATGGCCTTGGCAGTGGAAATGGCATTCATGCAGCTTGGAGGACATTGTGATCACAGGGAGAAAGAAAAGAGACAAGGAAGGGAGGGATATACATGCTTAATAATATACACTCATATAGACATATTATATATACATATACATACACACACATATATACATGTGTGCACACACATGCAGGTCTATCTTGATATACATACCTAATATTATACACTCATATATACATATTATATACATATACATACACACATATATACATGTGTACACACACATGTGTGTATCTTGATATACATACCTAATAATATACACGCATATATACATATTATATATGCATATACATACATACATATATATATACATGTGTGCACACACATATGTGTGTATCTTGATATACATACCTAATAATATACACGCATATATACATATTATATATATACATACATAAACACAAATATATGTACATGTGTGCACAAACGTGTGTGTATCGTGATATGCATGCCTAATAATATACATTCATATACGCATATTATATATGCATATACATACACACATACATATATACACACATGTGTGCAAGTGTGCACATATGTATGTGCATATCAATATACATGCCTAATAATATACACTCATACACACATATTTTATATACATATACATACACACATATATATATACACATGTGTGTGTGCATAAACATGCATGTGTATCTTGACATACATGCCTAATAATATGCACTCATACACACATCATATATACATATACATACACACACACATATATATACAAACGTGTGTGCATAGACATGTATGTGTATCTTGATATACATGCCTAATAATATACACTCATGCACACATATTATATATAGATATACATACACACACGTGTGTAGGTATACACATGTGTATCTTGATATACATGCCTAATAATATACACTCATGCACACATCTTATATATACATATACATACACACACATATATATACACACGTGTGTGCATAGACATGTATGTATATCTTGATATACATGCCTAATAATATACACTCACACACAAATATTATTTATATTTGTAAATATATATATATACACATGTGGGTGCATACATGTGCGTGTGTATCTTGATATACATGCCTAATATACAGTCACACACACAACTGTACACACACAGTTGTACACATGCACAAATAATAATAATAATAATAATAATAATAATAATACTGTATTTATACCCCGCTACCATCTCCCCAAGGGACTCGGTGTGGCTTATACATGTGTGTATCTTGATATACATGCTAAATACTGTATTTTGGAAATGGGACTCAAGCCTAAACACAAAACTTTATTTCTGTTTTGTATGCACACAACTTAGAGTTTGTTTTGTATGCAGTATTTTGCACATCAATCAAAAAGGTGCAACTACACTGTGGGACGGACACAGTGCGGCACCACTCCTGTCGCCATGGCTCTCTGCAATAGGGTCAGGGGAACTGTAGTTTTCCGAGGCTGAGAGCGTGTGACTCTCCCAATGCAGAGAGCCTTCTTTCTCATTCCCAAATCTATTTTCTGTTCCAGCTGTTGCCAGACTGTGCCTCCTGGCCTCTGTGGCCCTTTTGGTCTCCCTGGAAAACAACGACGTTGACGGCGCACCACGGAGGACCTGTTTCCTCCCCAAAACCCCAGAGAACCGGGGCGCATTCCGGACAATACGGAACAAATACGTAAGTGGGACGGGGTTGGCTTGCATGGAGTTAATCCAATCCATAAATGCATTTCCTCATATTTTTTGGTAACATATACTCTTTTTCTAATTCCAGGAGGATTTGAGGTTTAATGGAGTGGAGCCCTGGCAAAATTGCTCCGAAAAGTATCTCCAGCTGCCCAAAATGGACAATCTGACAGTGAGTAATCGACGCCTTTTTGGAAAGCTTCACAACAGAGAAAGTGCAGGATAAAGATTATTATTGTTGTTGTTGTTTTATTGTTATCATTATTAGCTATGGTTAATCTATATAAATAAAAATGTAATGTTCGTTTGTGGGATTAACAGAACTCCAAAACCACTGGATGAATTGACACCAAATTTGGACACAGGACACCTAACAACCCAATGTTCCTTCAATACTCTTGGGTGTAGTTGATCTGGCCCTGGGTATTCTTTTAGGTATTCTTGGACGACTTGTTTCCCAATTTCAGGTTGGATGTCCTCTAATCCCTCATTCACTCCGTCTTGCTGAGGTTGAAGATAACTTTCTTTTTGTGAGAAGACCGAGGCAAAGAAGGCATTAAGTAGTTCTGCCTTTTTCCTACCCCCTGTCAGGATTGCCCCATCTTCTCCTCGAAGAGGCCCTATCGCCTCCTTGTTTTTCCTTTTTCTACTGACATAAGAAAAGAAGCCCTTTTTATTGTTTTTAATGTCCCCGGCAAGCCTGAGCTCATTTTGTGCTTTAGCCTCACGGACCTTTTCCCTACAGGTGTTGGCTATTTGTTTGAATTCTTCTTTGGTGATTTCTCCCTTTTTCCACTTCTTGTGCATGTCTCTTTTGTGTTTTAGCACATTTAGAAGTTCTTTGGAATCCATTCTAGCTTCTTTGCACTTGTCCTATTTTTTCTCTTTCTATTTTTTCTCCCATGACCAACAGAAAACACTAGAAGGGTTTGCTGCTCCGTGTCCTTTGGTTTTGGAGTTGTAGTTCGCCTACATCCAGAGAGCACTGTGGACACAAACAATGATGGATCTGGGCCAAACTCTACACAAATACTCAATATGCCCAAATGTTAACACTGGTGGAGTTTGGGGGAAATTGAATCTTGACATTTGGGAGTTGTAGTTGCTGGGATGTATAGTTCACCTACAATCAAAGAGCATTCTGAACCCCACCAACGATGGAATTGAACCAAACTTGGCACACAGTTCTCCCATGACCAACTTTTAACTTCCACGGTGCCATGCTATGCAATCCTGGGATTTTCAGTTTGTCAAAACACCGACACCCTTTGCCTTTGTGAAACTCCCACTACCAGGATTCCACGCATGGAGTCATTGCAGTTCAAGTGGCGTCAAACTGCATTAAATCCAGCAGTATAGATGCAACTTAACAAGGGGTTATTCTGGGCTTTGGAGTCCAAAGATATCACAATGCTGTAAAGCTATGAAGGATCCTGTCCTGAATTTTCTTTCTCTCCTCTTCCTCCTCCTTCTTGCAGAAATGGGAGAGGATGGAAGCCATGGGGCTCCAGCTGAACCTCGTCATCCCCGTCCTGCAAAACCAGAGTGAGACCACTTTCGCCAAAGACACCTCCAAGGTGCTGGAGTTCTTGCTGCCTTACAGAGACGAACTCAAAGTCTGTGTGAGTAAAGAAACACATTAAACTATGTAACACGCTATTTATTCCTAGGTTATCAATGCAATTCCCTAATTGGGTATATCATAAACATGTGCAAAAAGTTTATTAAACTGCCAAAACTTTGTTTCTGTGGGAGGGAAACATTTTGCCATAGTGTTTCAACGACATATCTAGTCTCAGCCGATTCAACATAGTTTGTGGCAACCTTCTTGCAAAGTAAGGCCTTGCAAAACTACACATCCCAGGATGCCATAGCACTGAGCCTTGGCAGTTATGTGGTTGAGCCATTTAGAGTGGCTGTGGATAGAGAGATCCAAGCCATTGTGGGTTGCCTGGTGAGAAAAGAAGCCGGTATTCCAGAATAAATCTCACCAAGTTGAAGAGAAAGCCACCGAGGTTTTTATTTCATTCCAGCTGGAAAGGATGACGATTGCAGTAGCCTGCCAACAAATCGACATAAATCACAAGGCAAAATATTATCGTTTTTATAGGAAATACAGAGCTGTCAAATTCAAATTTCCCGCTCCCGCCCCCCTTGCCAGCTTTTCACTGATTGGTTGGCATCATCAGCTGGCTGGGATGTGCGGCTAGCAAGGCTGCGCTCTGTCCAGTCAGAGGGCTAGTGCCGCTTCGGCCTCTCAGCCATTGAGAGGGGAGGAGGCAGAGAGGAGGGAAATAATGAAAGGAACAGAAAGATGACAGGATTAAAATGACTTAAAAAACTCTAACAGTTTGTACAGGAAACAAACAAGGACATCTAATCACCTCTCAACAAAAGATTGCCCCAGGTACTGCCAGGCCTGGCCTGATCAAAGGTCTGGAGAACAAGCCCTATGAGGAGCGGCTTAAGGAGCTGGGCATGTTTAGCCTGAAGAAGAGAAGGCTGAGAGGAGACATGATAGCCATGTATAAATATGTGAGAGGAAGCCACAGGGAGGAGGGAGCAAGCTTGTTTTCTGCTTCCCTGGAGACTAGGACATGAAACAATGGCTTCAAACTACAAGAGAGGAGATTCCACCTGAACATGAGGAAGAACTTCCTGACTGTGAGAGCCGTTCAGCAGTGGAACTCTCTGCCCCGGAGTGTGGTGGAGGCTCCTTCTTTGGAAGCTTTTAAACAGAGGCTGGATGGCCATCTGTCAGGGGTGATTTGAATGCAATATTCCTGCTTCTTGGCAGAATGGGGTTGGACTGGATGGCCCAGGAGGCCTCTTCCAACTCTTTGATTCTATGAAATGCTAATCAAGTGGTCAGTTGAAACATTCCCACCTAGCTCCAGCAGACAAGAGTCCTTTGTCCCACCCTGGTCATTCCACAGATATATAAACCCCTTTTCCTAGTTCCAACAGACCTCACTACCTCTGAGGATGCTTGCCATAGATGCAGGCAAAACGTCAGGAGAGAATGCCTCTAGAATATGGCCATATAGCCCAAAAAAACCTACAACAACCCAAAATGACTAATGTTTGCCCAGCGATAGCTTAAGCCCTCGAGCCGGACCAAAGTTATTGTTTTAATCTTTAGAAATAACATCTCAGTCTATCTCAGGGGGCTAGATTCCTTGTTTTCCTTCTGTTCTGGATATGGAATCATTCTAATGGATCATTCCAGCCTGGTGTCCTTGGCAAAACTATGAATTCCCTGATTTTGAACTATCCTTTACAGAGTCCGATCTCGGTGTCAAACTGCTTTCATTCTGCAGTGTAGATGGCGCTTGCAACTCTGTCTTTCTATTGCATTCATTTTCCATTTTCAGTTACTGGGGAAGTTGGGGACATTGTACTTGAGCCCCGTGCAATGGCATCCTGGGTTTTCCAGGGAGAGGCATTTAGAATGCTGGGCCTTTCTCAAACTACAAATCCCAGGTTTCCATGGCAATTAAAGTGGGGGTGATAGCGCTGCAATGGGGCTTTCCAAGGATCTCACCACATCCTTGCAAAATCTGTCCATAGCTTAAAATCCATTTTCTTCTCTCTCATTCAGATGCAACACAGACCTTCCCAACATCAGGAGTCCGGCTATTTGCAGGGATTCAAGGAAGGGCTGCAGCAATTTAACAGCAGCAACACCGAGGTAAGGAAGGCCTAGAAAGGAAACTACAACTCCCACGGTTCCATAGCACTCTAAAGGGGAGTCTAACTGCAGTAGATAGATGCATAATCAAAGTTTCTCCTTCTCTCCTTCTCCATTCTAGCAATCTCCGAAATGCCTAGAGGTCGCAGTAGGGATGAATATCCTCAGCCTGCTCCAAGAGATCAAAAACATCAGCCTGCATCATCATCATCATCATCATCATCATCATCACCGCCATCATTCTAACAACTGAGGCCTATTTGCGGCATCCAAAGACCCCAAGACCCATCCTGCTCTTTGCTGCACCAACAAGAATAGGATTGTCCGTTGAGAAATTGCGGGGTCAACATATTCCCAAAACCCTCTTCCATCAGATTTCCCCAATCCAGGAGCCTTCTTACACCACTGATAGGACTACAACTCCCAACATCCCCACCCAGCTCTTCAAAACTGTTATATTATTTCTACCAAGGTGCATTGCATGCACTAAACACTAGATGGCGATAGAGAGCAATGGGAAAAAGAGGTAGTGCATTATCCAAAAGGATGCATTGCATTCTTTGGACACTAGATGGCAATAGAGAGCAATAGAAACAAAAAGAGGCAGTGAATGGTCCAAAATGATGCATTGCATACATTGAACGCTAGATGGCAATAGAGAACAATAGAGGAAAAATAGACAGTGAATGGACCAAAAGGATGCATTGCATGCATTGAACACTAGATGGCAATAGAGAGCAATAGGAACAAAAAGAGGCAGTGAATGGTCCAAAATGATGTATTGCATGCATTGAACACTAGATGGCAATAGAGAGCAATAGGTTAGGAACAAAAGAGGCAGTGAATGGTCCAAAATGATGTATTGCATGCATTGAACACTAGATGGCTATAGAGAGCAATAGGGACAAAAAGAGGTAGTGAATGGTCCGAAAGGATGCATTGCATGCATTGAACACTAGATGGTGATAGAGAGCAATAGGAACAAAAAGAGGCAGTGAATGGTCCAAAATGATGCATTGCATTGCATTGCATTGAACACTAGATGGCAATAGAGAGCAATAGGAACAAAAAGAGGCAGTGAATGGTCCGAAAGGATGTATTACATGCATTGGACATTAGATGGTGATAGAGACCAATCGGGAAAATGAGGTAGTGCATGGTCCAAAAATGCAAACCAGGGATCGAAACTGCAATAAATAGCTACAATTGAGATATATTGACATTGAGATCTACCCAAAGGCAAGGGAAGCATGTCCTTTCTCTATTTATCTTCCTTCCGTTGCAAAGAGACTCTAAATCTGGAGATTCCAAACAATCCTTTCTTATGATATCTACTCTTGGGAGTTGTAGTTCAACACATCTAGAAGGCCCCTGGATTTTGGGAGATCAAAACGGTCCAAAAAGCTGAGCTTTGTACACCGAATTAGTCCCAAAAGCTACTTGTTTTGTGTGTGTTTCCAGTATTTTCAATATTATTTATGTTCAATCCACGCACCCCCCAAAATGTCCCCCCGAAATCCTCTCATTTTCCTATCTCCCACTTTCCTTCCAAATGCAACACTCCTCCGGCAGGAGTTGCATTTTCCTTAGGCGTATTTATTTATTGTGATGGAATGCTATTGCCAAAGACAGAGAGCCGTTTTATTTATGTAATTTATTTTAATTTCCTCGAGCCTGGAATTAACAAGTTCAAGAGGGAGGGAGGGGAGGCGTCATTATTTAAAGTGGATCGTATTCATAAAAGTGTTATTTATCCACGCTTCAGCGCCTGTTTGCCCGGAGTGGCTATTATTATTATTATTTAAAAAGAAATAGAGAGACAATTTGCAAACAGTGGAAACTTAATCACTTGGACCAGGAATGACCATGCAAGGCAGCCCCCTGCTGGAAAGGCCTGGTATTGCACCATCATGATTGTTGTTATTGTTTGTGTGCCTTCAAACCAATGTTGATTCTGACCAGTGTTAGCTACTTGAAAGAATGATACTCTTGTTCTGTATTACTATTTTTTTTATGAAATGTTTTTTGAAAATATATTATCTATTTTTATATAATATGATGTTTTCTTATGTTCCTATTAATAAATTATTGAGCAAAAACTCTTGCATCATATGTCATATATTTCTTTCGAGACGATGATGATAATTATTGTCTACTAGGCAGATCGATGCTTTTTTGCTGAGGAAAGTTATGAGAGTGCCTTGGACCGCGAGAAGATCCAACCAGTCCATCCTCCAGGAAAGAAAGCCCGGCTGCTCACTGGAAGGAAGGAGACTAGAGACAAAGTTGAAGTACTTTGGCCACACCATGAGGAGACAGCAAAGCCTAGAGAAAGGAATGATGCTGGGGAAAGTGGAAGGCAAAAGGAAGAGGGGCCGACCAAGGGCAAGATGGATGGATGGCATCCTTGAAGTGACTGGACTGACCTTGAAGGAGACCCTGGGGGTGGTGACGGCCGGCAGGGAGCTCTGGCGTGGGCTGGTCCATGAGGTCACAAAGAGTCGGAGGCGACTGAATGAATGAACAACAACAGCTTGGGTTATTTGGAAAAAGTCATTTTTAATGGTACCGAATGCATAAGGTTGTGGGTGAACTACAACTCCCATCATGCAAGATCAACCCCCAGAAACTCCATCAGTACTTAACGTTGTTTATGTTGGGCAAGTTTGCTGTAGACGCATCCTCAGTGAGGTTCAGTGTGCTCTCTGGCTGTAGGGTAAACTGCAACTCCCACTATGGTGGACCAGTCTCCTCAAACCCCTCCAGCAATTATTATTATTATTGTTGTTGTTATTATTATTATTATTATATTATTATTAACTTTATTTGTACCCCGCTAGCATCTCCCGAAGGACTCGATGCGGCTTACAAAGGCCAAGGCCTCAAACACAACATAACAATACAAATTTGGTATTGGGGATTTCCTATTCAGGGAAGGCACATCGGAACAGCCAGGTCTTTAAGTTCTTTCTGAAGACTGCCAATGTACGGGCCTGTCTAAGATCTTTGGGGAGGGCGTTCCAGAGTTGGGGGGCCACCACAGAAAAGGCCCTGTCTTGAGTCCCCACCAAGCGCGCTTGCGATGCAGGTGGAATCACAAGCAGGGCTTCTCCAGATGAACGAAGTAAACGTGTGAGTTCATAGACGGAGATGCGGTCACGCAGGTAGGCTGGTCCCAAACCGTTCAGGGCTTTGTAGGTAAGCACCTGCACCTTAAATTGGGCTCGGAAAATAAATGGCAGCCAGTGGAGCTCTTTGAACAGGAGGGTTGACCTCTCTCTTTAGGGAGCACCAGTTAACATCCTGGCCGCTGCCCGTTGGACCAGTTGGAATTTCCGAGCCATTTTCAAGGGCAGCCCCACGTAGAGCACATTATAGTAATCCAATTTAGAGGTGACCAAGGCATGGACCACCCCAGCCAGATCAACCTTCGCGAGGTACAGTCACAGTTGCGCACGAGTCTTAATTGTGCGAAAGCCCTCCCAGACACCGCCAACACCTGAGCCTCAAACATAAGCGATGAATCCAAGAGGACTCCCAAACTGCGGACCTGTGACTTCAGGGGGAGTGTAACCCCATCCGACACGGGTTGCCACCCTATACCCCTGTCAGGTTTAGGATCGACCAGGAGGACCTCTGTCTTGTCAGGATTGATCTTCAGTTTGTTCCTCCTCATCCAGACAGGCACAGCGGCCAGGCACTCGTCCAGCACCCGATAGGCCTCCTTGGAATTGGGTGGAAAAGAGTAGTAGAGTTGTGTGTCATCTGCGTAGAGGTGGCACCCAACTCCAAAACTCCGGATGACCTCTCCCAGCGGTTTCATGTAGATGTTAAAGAGCATGGGAGACAAGTTGAGTTAGTCATGGGGATTCTGCGTGCCAAGTTTGGTCCAGGTCCACCATCAGTGGAGTGAAGTCAATAGGAACTTTAGGAGGGTCTTCCCCAGGAGGAGGGAACCTGAAACCCCACCAAAGAGGGATTGCTACTTTGGCGAGCTAGGAGAAGCCTGATTTCAGCAATTTTTATTTCCTTAAAAGATTATTCCCTGGGTGTAGAAGCCCGAAATGCAAAAAGCGAAATAGCGGATAGTGTTAGAATTAAGCTAGGAAAAATATGCACCAAAATGGAGGCGATCCAGCATCTCGCGGATACGGGGGCCCCTGAGGGTTTCCGTATCCGCGGTTTGGAGGAGCCCAGATTCGGCCTCTCCGGAATGCCAGGAAGGCATTCCGGGCAGGCCTGCAGTCTCCCGCAGCCTGGAAAAGGTTAGTTTCATGCATTGGAATAGTTTCAGGCAAGAAGAGACACAAAGCATCAAGCTAAAGGGTCAAAAGTTGCAATTTCATTTATCTTTATTGGGGGATTTTTTACATAGTTGGGGCTAGCAAGGAAGTGAAAGGAGAGAACACATGGCAGTGTAGAGTCCCTGGTTGAGCTTGCTGTTGGGACACATTTTATCAGTTTGGCCCAATCTTTGCATCCAGGAACTGTGGAACTCCCTGCTGGTGGTCACAACAGCTTGAAGGCAGGGGCCTAGGATGCCCTCGATGACAAGAGGTCATGGTTTCTCTGGTTGTGGGTGAACTACAGCTCCTAGAAAGCAAGTTTGATTCCTTCCAAACCCCTCCAGAAATCAAATTTCAGTATATCAGGGCTGTGTGCCAAGTTTGGTCCAGATCGATCAGTGTTTGGGTTCACAGTGCTACAATGGTATCAACAATGATGTCGATAATGATTAATCGTATCCAAAGGCATCAATAATGGTATCAATAACAATATCAATATAATGGTATCATTAATGGTAGGATTAATGGTATCAATAATAGTTTCAATATCTGTATCAATAATGGTAGCTATAATGATATGGTTAATAGTAAGATTAGTGGTATCAATAACCAATCAATATTGTATCTATCAATAATAATATGAATAAGTTAGTATCTCCAATGGCACCAATAATGTTATCAATAACCGGGATTGTAGCGCAGCTGGCTGAGTGTCAGCTGCATTAAGATCACTCTGACCAAAAGTTCATGAGTTCGAAGCCAGCCCAGGTCGGAGTGAGCTTCTGACCAATTGTGTAGCTTGTTGTCGACCTTTGCAACCTGAAAGACAGTTGCATCTGTCTAGTAGGAAAATTAGGTACCATCTATGTGTGGGGAGGCTAATTTAACTAATTTATGAAGCCATAAAAAGACTCCAGAAAAGCATTAATGGTAGGATTAATGGTATCAATAATGGTTTCAATAAATGTATCAATAGCTATAATGGTATGATTAATAGTAAGATTAATGGTATCAATAACCAAATCAATAATGGTATCTACCAATAATGGTATCAATGCATATCTATAATGGTATTGGTAATGTTATCAATAATGGTTTCAATAATGGTATTAGTGATATCAATAATGTTATCAATACATATATATAATCATATCTATAATGGTTTGAATAATGGTTTCAATAACAGTATGATCAATGATATCATTAATGGTAGGATTAATGGTATCAATAATGGTTTCAATAACTGTATCAATAATGGTAGCTATAATAGTATGATTAATAGTAAGATTAATGGTAACAGTAACCAAATCAATAATGGTATCTACCAATAATGGTATCAATGCATATATATAATCGTCTCTATAATGGTTTGAATAATAGTTTCAGTAACAGTATGATCAATGATATCAGTAAGGGTAGGATTAATAGTATCAATAATGGTTTCAATAACTGTATCAATAATGGTAGCTATAATAGTATGACTAATAGTAAAATTAATGTTATCAATGCATATCTATAATGGTATTGATTATGTTATCAATAATGGTTCCAATAATGGTATTAGTGGTATCAATAATGGTATCAATACATATATATAATCATATCTATAATGGTTTGAATAATGGTTTCAATAACAGTATGATCAATGATATCAGTAATGGTAGGATTAATGGTATCAATAATGGTTTCAATAACTGTATCAATAATGGTATCTACCAATAATGGTATCAATGCATATCTATAATGGTATTGGTAATGTTATCAATAATGGTTTCAATAATGGTATTAGTAGTATTAATAACGGTATCAATACATATATATAATCATATCTATAATGGTTTGAATAATTGTTTCAATAACAGTATGATCAATGATATCATTAATGGTAGGATTAATGGTATCAATAATGGTTTCAATAACTGTATGATTAATAGTCAGATTAATGGTTTCAATAACCAAATCAATAATGGTATCTACCAGTAATGGTATCAATGCATATTTATAATGGTATTGATAATGTTAGCTATAATGGTGTCAATAATGGTATCAATACATATATATAATCTTATCCATAATGGTTTGAATAATGGTTTTAGTAATAGTATAATCAATGATATCAATTGCGGAACTGATAGAATTGCCAATATAATGGTTTCTGTAATGGCATGATCAATGATATGATTCATGGTATCAGTATTGTTATTCATCAATAATGATATCTAGAATAGTTTCAGTAATGGTATGTATGACAATAATAGTATCAATAAGTATAATGGTATCAATAACAGTATCTATCAATAATGATATCAATAAGTAACTACAATGGTTTCTATAATAGTTTCAGTAATGTTATGATCCATAATAATAGCAATAATATTATCAATAAAATGACACGATTCATGGTCTAATTAATGGCATCAGTAGCGATATCGATATCATGGTATCTACAATGGTATTGATCTAGCATGGTTATCAATAATAATGCGAATCATAATCATAATAATCTTTCTCCGGCCTTCTTTTCTTGGCTTTGCTCCTTCCTCGGTGTTTTGGCAACAGATGGCAGAATGATTCTAATTCATGTAAATGAAAAACACAAAAAGAAGAAGAAGAAGAAGCAAGTGAAGGTGTTTAATTGAATTACATGTCGGAGGGGGAAAATTATTAATCCCATCAAGGCGTCGTTAGCTCCTGGGTGATTAATACTGACATTAAACTGGAATCATTTTCAGCCGCTTTTGGGTGCCGAGCGGGGATCTCGGGGGGGGGGGCTGTTTAGACAGCTGAGAAGAGGGTTAATCAATGGCTTTGCTACTAAGACTGTTGCGTAGACTTCGTTGTTGCTGTCGCGTGCCTCCAAGTCATGTCCGATTCACAGCGATGTAATCAGAGTGTTTTCTTGTCAATATATGTTGCCGTCCTCTGAGGCTGAGAGAGTGTGACTCTGCCCAAGGCAAACCACAAAGCAATGTGGACATCATCAGCTATAACTCCCTAAATTATTACTTATCAATATTACTGCTATCAATAAGGGTATCAGTAATGGCATCAATAATGTCAAATATCTATAATGGTTTCAAGAATGGTATGAGCAATGGTATCGATAATACTATCAATAAATATCTATAATGGAATCAATAATGAGATCTATGATGAGATCAATAGTGGTTTCAATCATGGTATCTATTAATAATGCTATAGTATATCAAAAATACTATCGATAAGTATCTATAATGAGATCAATAATGGTTTCAATAATGGTATCTATTAATAATGCTATAGTGTAAATACTACTATCAATAAGTATCTATAATGGAATCAATAATGAGATCTATAATGAGATCAATAGTGGTTTCTATAATGGTATCTATTAATAATGGTACAGTAGATCAATAATACTATCAATAAGAATCTATACTATCATTAAGAATCAATACTGGCTTCAGTAATTGTATCTGTTAATAATGCTATAGTATATCAATAATGCTATCAATAAGAATCTATAATGAGATCAATAATTGTTTCAGTAATAGTATCTATTAATAATGTTATAGTGTATCAATAATACTATCAATAAGTATCTATAATGGAATCTATAATGAGATCAATACAGGTTTCTATAATGGTATCTATTAATAATGGTATAGTATATCAATAATACTATCAATAAGAATCTATAATGAGATCAATAATGGTTTCAATAATGGTATCGATTAATAATGCTATCAATAATGAGATCTATAGTACTATCAATAATGGCACCTACCCATAATGCTATCAATAAGCATCTATAATGGTATCAATAGTGAGATCTATAATAATGCTATCTATGATGGTATGGCAAATGGTATCAATTAAGGTATCTATAATAGTTTCAATAATGGTATGATTAATATATCAGTAATAGTATCTATCAGTTAGTATTTACAGTAGTTTCAACAATGACGAATGGTATCTAATGGCATCAATAATTGTATCAATAACATTACTAATATAATAGTATCGATAATGAGATCAATAATGATACCACTAATGGCATGATGAATGATATCTACACACGTATCTATAATAGTTTCACTAATGGTATGATATGATATCAATAATAGTATCGATCAGGAAGTATTTACAGTTGTATCAATAATGGTTTCAATAATGATATCTGACAGCATCAATAATGGTATCAATAACATTACCAATATTATGGTATCAACAATGGTATTAATAAATGTATCTATAATGGTTCCAATAATTGTATGATTAATAATATCAGTAATAAATATCTATCAGGAAGTATTTACAATGGTATCAATAATGCTATCAATAATGTTTAATGGTATCTGACAGCATCAATAATGGTATCAATAACATTACCAATATAATGGTATCAATAGTGGTATCAATAAACATATCTATAATGGTTCCAATAATTGTATGATTAATAATATCAGTAATAAATATCTATCAGGAAGTATTTACAATGGTATCAATAATGTTTAGTGGTATCTGATGGCATCAATAATGGTATCAATAACATTACCAATATAATGGCATCAATAGTGGTATCAATAAACTTATCTATAATGGTCCCAATAATTGTATGATTAATTACATCAATAATAGTATTGTTTAGTCAGTATTACAATAGTATCAATAATATTATCAATAATGATTAGTGGTATCTAATGGTATCAGTAATGGTATCAATAACATTACCAATATAATTGTATCAATAATGAGATCTAAAATTGTATCATTAATGGTTTCAAAAATGGTATGATAAATGGTATTAAATGATATCTATCAATAATGGAATCAATAAGTGTCTATAATTGTATCAATAATAAGATCTATAATTGTGGCAATAACTGGATTACTATTATAATTATTTCTTACCTTCCTCTCCAGACAAGGTGCAACTCAGGGTGCGTCTACACTGTGGAATGGATGCAGTTCGATTGCTCTTTAACTGCTATAGAAAACCCTGGGAGTTATAGTTTTATGTGGTTTTTCGCCTTCTCTGCCAAAGAGTGCTAACTACAATTTGCAGGATTCCCATACCACTTAGCCTTGAGCAGTCGGAAGTGACGCCAAACTGCATTCATTCTACAGTGGAAGATGCACCCTTAGTAAAACTACATCTCCCAGGATTTCCATAGCATGGAGCTGTGGGCAGTTAAGAGAGGCCAAGCCATAGAATGATGAAAAGGCACAGAGATGAGGCTTGCTTTTGAACTCATTTTGCAGCAATTGAAGGAAGCTGAGGACAAAGGAGGAGGAGGACGAGAGAGAAACCGGGACATTTTAAAGGCCGTTGAGTAAGTGGGAATGCTAAACTACATCTCCCAGGGTCTCCATAGCATGGAGCTATGGGGAGGTAAAAGAGAGGCCAAGCCATATAACAATTAAAAGGCACAGAGATGTGGCTTGCTTTTGAACTCATTTTGCAGCAATTGAAGGAAGCTGAGGACAAAGGAGGAGGACGAGAGAGAAACCAGGACATTTTAAAGGACATTGAGAAAGTGGGAATGCAAAACTACATCTCCCAGGATTTCCATAGCATGGAGCTGTGGGCAGTTAAAAGAGAGGCCAAGCCATAGAACGATTAAAAGGCACAGAGATGAGGCTTGCTTTTGAACTCATTTTGCAGCAATTGAAGGAAGCTGAGGACAAAGGAGGAGGGAGAGAAAGAAACCGGGACATTTTAAAGGCTGTTGAGTAAGTGGGAATGCAAAACTACATCTCCCAGGGTCTCCATAGCATGGAGCTGTGGGCAGTTAAAAGAGGGGCCAAACTATATTCTTTCCACCAGAATGAGATGACGCCATAGAACGATTAAAAGGCACAGAGATTAGGCTTGCTTTTGAACTCTTTTTGCAGCAATTGAAGGAAACTGAGGACAAAGGAGGAGGGAGAGAAAGAGACCGGGACATTTTAAAGGCCGTTGAGTAAGTGGGAATGCAAACGATTAAAAGGCACGGAGATGAGGCTTGCTTTTGAACTCATTTTGCAGCAATTGAAGGAAACTGAGGACGAAGGAGGAGGACGAGAGAGAAACCAGGACATTTTAAAGGCCATTGAGTAAGTGGGAATGCAAAACTACACCTCCCAGGATCTCCATAGCATGGAGCTGTGGGCAGTTAAAAGAGGAGCCAAACTATATTCTTTCCATCAGAATGAGATGAAGCCATAGAACGATTAAAAGGCACAGAGATTAGGCTTGCTTTTGAACTCTTTTTGCAGCAATTGAAGGAAGCTGAGGACAAAGGAGGAGGGAGAGAAAAAAACCGGGACATTTTAAAGGCCGTTGAGTATGTGGGAATGCAAACGATTAAAAGGCACGGAGATGAGGCTTGCTTTTGAACTCATTTTGCAGCAATTGAAGGAAACTGAGGACGAAGGAGGAGGAAGAGAAAGAAACCGGGACATTTTAAAGGCCGTTGAGTAAGTGGGAATGCAAACGATTAAAAGGCATGGAGATGAGGCTTGCTTTTGAACTCATTTTGCAGCAATTGAAGGAAGCTGAGGACAAAGGAGGAGGGAGAGAAAAAAACCGGGACATTTTAAAGCCGTTGAGTATGTGGGAATGCAAACGATTAAAAGGCACGGAGATGAGGCTTGCTTTTGAACTCATTTTGCAGCAATTGAAGGAAACTGAGGACGAAGGAGGAGGAAGAGAAAGAAACCGGGACATTTTAAAGGCCGTTGAGTAAGTGGGAATGCAAACGATTAAAAGGCATGGAGATGAGGCTTGCTTTTGAACTCATTTTGCAGCAATTGAAGGAAGCTGAGGACAAAGGAGGAGGGAGAGAAAAAAACCGGGACATTTTAAAGGCCGTTGAGTATGTGGGAATGCAAACGATTAAAAGGCACGGAGATGAGGCTTGCTTTTGAACTCATTTTGCAGCAATTGAAGGAAACTGAGGACGAAGGAGGAGGAAGAGAAAGAGACCGGGACATTTTAAAGGCCGTTGAGTAAGTGGGAATGCAAACGATTAAAAGGCACAGAGATTAGGCTTGCTTTTGAACTCATTTTGCAGCAATTGAAGGAAGCTGAGGACAAAGGAGGAGGACGAGAGAGAAACCGGGACATTTTAAAGGCCGTTGAGTAAATGGGAATGCAAAACTACATCTCCCAGGATTTCCATAGCATGGAGCTGTGGGCAGTTAATACTATATTCTTTCCGCCAGAATGAGATGAGGCCATAGAATGATTACAAGGCACAGAGATGTGGCTTGATTTTGAACTCATTTTGCAGCAATTGAAGGAAGCTGAGGACAAAGGAGGAGGACGAGAGAGAAACCGGGACATTTTAAAGGCCGTTGAGTAAATGGGAATGCAAAACTACATCTCCCAGGATTTCCATAGCATGGAGCTGTGGGCAGTTAATACTATATTCTTTCCGCCAGAATGAGATGAGGCCATAGAATGATTAAAAGGCACAGAGATGTGGCTTGATTTTGAACTCATTTTGCAGCAATTGAAGGAAGCTGAGGACAAAGGAGGAGGACGGGAAAGAAACCAGGACATTTTAAAGGCCATTGAGTAAGTGGGAATGCAAACGATAAAAGGCACAGATATTAGGTTTGCTTTTGAACTCATTTTGCAGCAATTGAAGGAAGCTGAGGACAAAGGAGGAGGGAGAGAAAGAAACCAGGACATTTTAAAGGACATTGAGAAAGTGGGAATGCAAAACTACATCTCCCAGGATTTCCATAGCATGGAGCTGTGGGCAGTTAAAAGAGAGGCCAAGCCATAGAACGATTAAAAGGCACAGAGATGAGGCTTGCTTTTGAACTCATTTTGCAGCAATTGAAGGAAGCTGAGGACAAAGGAGGAGGGAGAGAAAGAAACCGGGACATTTTAAAGGCTGTTGAGTAAGTGGGAATGCAAAACTACATCTCCCAGGGTCTCCATAGCATGGAGCTGTGGGCAGTTAAAAGAGGGGCCAAACTATATTCTTTCCACCAGAATGAGATGAAGACATAGAACGATTAAAAGGCACAGAGATTAGGCTTGCTTTTGAACTCTTTTTGCAGCAATTGAAGGAAGCTGAGGACAAAGGAGGAGGGAGAGAAAAAAACCGGGACATTTTAAAGGCCGTTGAGTATGTGGGAATGCAAACGATTAAAAGGCACGGAGATGAGGCTTGCTTTTGAACTCATTTTGCAGCAATTGAAGGAAACTGAGGACGAAGGAGGAGGAAGAGAAAGAAACCGGGACATTTTAAAGGCCGTTGAGTAAGTGGGAATGCAAACGATTAAAAGGCATGGAGATGAGGCTTGCTTTTGAACTCATTTTGCAGCAATTGAAGGAAGCTGAGGACAAAGGAGGAGGGAGAGAAAAAAACCGGGACATTTTAAAGCCGTTGAGTATGTGGGAATGCAAACGATTAAAAGGCACGGAGATGAGGCTTGCTTTTGAACTCATTTTGCAGCAATTGAAGGAAACTGAGGACGAAGGAGGAGGAAGAGAAAGAAACCGGGACATTTTAAAGGCCGTTGAGTAAGTGGGAATGCAAACGATTAAAAGGCATGGAGATGAGGCTTGCTTTTGAACTCATTTTGCAGCAATTGAAGGAAGCTGAGGACAAAGGAGGAGGGAGAGAAAAAAACCGGGACATTTTAAAGGCCGTTGAGTATGTGGGAATGCAAACGATTAAAAGGCACGGAGATGAGGCTTGCTTTTGAACTCATTTTGCAGCAATTGAAGGAAACTGAGGACGAAGGAGGAGGAAGAGAAAGAGACCGGGACATTTTAAAGGCCGTTGAGTAAGTGGGAATGCAAACGATTAAAAGGCACAGAGATTAGGCTTGCTTTTGAACTCATTTTGCAGCAATTGAAGGAAGCTGAGGACAAAGGAGGAGGACGAGAGAGAAACCGGGACATTTTAAAGGCCGTTGAGTAAATGGGAATGCAAAACTACATCTCCCAGGATTTCCATAGCATGGAGCTGTGGGCAGTTAATACTATATTCTTTCCGCCAGAATGAGATGAGGCCATAGAATGATTACAAGGCACAGAGATGTGGCTTGATTTTGAACTCATTTTGCAGCAATTGAAGGAAGCTGAGGACAAAGGAGGAGGACGAGAGAGAAACCGGGACATTTTAAAGGCCGTTGAGTAAATGGGAATGCAAAACTACATCTCCCAGGATTTCCATAGCATGGAGCTGTGGGCAGTTAATACTATATTCTTTCCGCCAGAATGAGATGAGGCCATAGAATGATTAAAAGGCACAGAGATGTGGCTTGATTTTGAACTCATTTTGCAGCAATTGAAGGAAGCTGAGGACAAAGGAGGAGGACGGGAAAGAAACCAGGACATTTTAAAGGCCATTGAGTAAGTGGGAATGCAAACGATAAAAGGCACAGATATTAGGTTTGCTTTTGAACTCATTTTGCAGCAATTGAAGGAAGCTGAGGACAAAGGAGGAGGGAGAGAAAGAAACCAGGAGATTTTAAAGGCCGTTGAGAGAGTGGGAATGCAAAGGATTTTTTCCTACTACTTCAGGAGAATGCAAAGGCATGCCAACTTCAAGCAACAGAAAATAATTGTTAAGACCTTCATTTTTTCAGAGGCTTTTAAAGGCCTTGTTTTGGGCTTTTATGCCGCACAGCCGTTCCGCTTTTGCTTCTCCTTAATGGCTTTTGTTTCCTCTAATGGATGTTACGGCTGTTTCTAGCCATTCCAAAAAGCTTCTGGACTGGAAAGAGCGGGAAAACGAGGGTTTCATTTTGTGTAATCAATGCACAAACAAACAAAGGAAGGTCTTGCGTTGCAGACAATTGGAGTCCATCTTCTTGCATGCGTTTCTTATGGCTGAAATGGCTCTTGGGAGTTATAGGTTTGTGTAGTTTTTCACATTTCTTATGGCTGCAACGGCTCTTGGGTTGACAAAACAACTAAATCAGGGCCAGGATAATACTAAGCGTCCCAAGGTACCATAGCATTGAGCCGTTGCAATCAAAGTGATGCCAAACTGCATTAATTCTGCAGTGCGGAGGCAGCTTTGAACAATGGGAGTAATAACAACACAATGCAATAACAATATTGGTTGTGAGGTCTGTTGGAAACTAGGCAATGATGTCCAGGGTGCGGGAAAGAATTTTTTGTCTGTTGGAGGCAAGTGTGAAGGTTGCACTTGGCCACCTTGATTAGCATTGAATGGTCTTGCAGCTTCAAAGCCTGGCTGCATCCTGTCTGGGGGAAGGAATCTGTTGGGAGGTGTTAGCTGGGGGAATGACCTTGCAGCTTCAAAGCTTAGCTGCTTCCTGCCTGGGGGAGGGGAATCTGTTGTTGGGAGGTGTTAGCTGGGGGAATGGTCTTGCAGCTTCAAAGCTTGGCTGCTTCCTGCCAGGAGAGGGGAATATGTTGTTGAGAAGTGTTAGCTAGGGAATGGCCTTGCAGCTTCAAAGCCTGTCTGCTTCCTGCCTGGGGGAAATATGCAACCAACCAACTTTTGTCTGTTGGAGGTTATTATATATTATATATTCACAGACTGAGCCACAGCAACGTGTGGCAGGGGACGGCTAGTGTATGTGTGTGTGTGTGTACACATACACACACACACACACACACACACACACATATATATATTAGCTGTCCCCGGCCACGCGTTGCTGTGACCCAGTCAGTGTATATCTGTTTTGTGTGTGTATGCATATTTGTGTATATGTGTATACATGTGTGTTTGCATATATATGTATGGTTTTGCATATGTGTTGCAATATATGTGTGTGTATATATATGTATGTGTGTGTGTGTGGTTTTGTGCGTGTGATGTAATGTACCGTATTTTTTATATTTTTTGCTTTTTAAGTCCCTTCTGCTGTGTTTTTTCAGTGTTTTTATGAGTGATGGTCAGTCACTGGCCTGGTAGGTGCATGGTTTCCAAATCTGGTGTCAATTCATCCAGTGGTTTTTGAGTTATATTAATCCCACAAACGAACATTACATTTTTATTTATATAGATATCCTCTGAATGGGCATAGATTACATTATCATCAGCATATTGGAGTTCTACAACAGATGTTGTGACCTATCCTCTGAATGGGCACAGACTACATTATCATCTGCATATTGGAGTTCTATAACAGATGTTGTTGCTACCTATCCTCTGAATGGGCACAGACTATGTTATCATTGGCATATTGGAGTTGTAAGATACAGGGAAAACACAGTCAAAGCACCCCCGACAGACGGCCAGCCAGGCCGAGTTTGTTTTGAGGTTCTCTCCAGATGTTTACATTTCTGCAAGAGAGCAAATATGGAGCACTGGCTTCTCCTCCTCCTCCTTTCCTTTCCTTTCTTGCTCGAGATGATTTGCGGCTCCACCTGATGCGCAGGAGCCAGGAAACTACTTTGCGGTCTTGGAACAACTCAGGCTTCTCCGGAGACAATTATGGGGAAAATATGAAGCGGAATGAGAAATGGCCTCCCTTCACAGCCAAAGGCAGGAGACGAGGTTGAGAGGTGTGTATATCTGTGCAGTGTGTGTGTGTGTGTATGTGTCTATATATGTGTGGTGTGGATCTTCTAGATCCCTTGCAGCTTCAAAGCCTGGCTGCTTCCTGCCTGGGGGAAGGAATCTGTTGTTGGGAAGTATTAGCTGGGGGAATGGCCTCGCAGCTTCAAAGCCTGGCTCCTTCCTGCCTGGGTAGGGGGAAGCAGAATATAAATTATTATCATTATTATCATTATTATCATTATTATCATTATTATCATTATTATCATTATTATCATTATTATCATTATTGTGTTAGCTGGGGGAATGGCCTTGCAGCTTCAAAGCCTGTCTGCTTCCTTCCTGGGAGGGATGAATCTGTTGTTGAGAAGCAGTATATAAATATATTATTATTATTAGTGTTAGCTGGGAGAATGGTCTTGCAGCTTCAAAGCCTGGCTGCATTCTGCCTAGGGGAGGGGATCCTTTGTTGGGAGGGGTTAGCTGGCCCTCGCTGTTTCCTGTCTGGAGTTCCTCAGCTAACACTTCCCACAAATAGATTCCCCCCCCTTCCTGGCACCCAGGCTTTGAAGCTGCAAGGCCATTCTCCCAGCTAACACTAACAATAATAATAATAATAATAATAATAATAATAATATATTTATATACCACTGCCCAACAACAGATTCCTCTCTCCCAGGCAGGAAGCAGCCAGGCTTTGAAGCTGCAAGGGCCTTTTCCCAGCTAACACTAATAATAATAATAATAATAATAATAATAATAATAATAATAATCAATAATAAAATAACAATAAAATAATAATAATTAAATAATAATAATAATTAAATAATAATAATTTATATACCGCTTCCAAGCAACATATTCCTCCCCCCCCGGCAGGAAGCAGCCAGCCTTTGAAGCTGCAAGGCCATTCAGTGCTAACCAAGGCAGTTCTCAAACCGTAGACATCAATCAATCCACAGATACACAAACCCCTTTTTCCAACAGGCTTCACAACCTCTGAAAATACCTGCCATAAGTAGGCGAAACGTCAGGAGAGAGTGCCGCTCCATAGCTATCGTATTATCAAGGCAGTTCCTTCCTCAAACCCTAAGACATCAATCAATCCACAGATACATAAACCCCATTTTCCAACAGGCTTCACATCCTCTGAAAATACCTGCCCCCTAAGTAGGCGAAATGTCAGGAGAGAGTGCTGCTCCATAGCTATCGTATTATCAAGGAAGTTCCTTCCTCAAACCTTAGACATCAATCCACAGATACATAAACCCCATTTCCCAACAAGCTTCACAACCTCTGAAAATACCTGCCATAAGTAGGCGAAATATCAGGAGAGAGCGCTGCTCCATACAGATAGTAGTACCTCTTCTATTTTTGTCACCGAGAGTATTCAGTCTCCGTAGAGACTGTCAAAAATTGCCATTGCCGACTATATTTCAAGTCGTCATGGCGGGGTATTGGGAAAAGTTTTCAATTAGCAATAATCGCGCCTCGGATTAACCTCATTGGCTACGATACTGCCACTGCGCAAAGCTACCCACTCTATCGCGCAGGGCCCAGCCCTTGGCGACAGGGTCTCTTCCACGTCACAGCGACCCCATTCATCTACCCACGTGAAAAGCGGACAGCATTTGGGATTATTCACTAAACGACATTATCAGTGTCTATGCGCTCAAAAATAACATTTTCGAAATATTTGTCCTTTTTCTCTCTCCATTTCTCAGCGACCGCCGCACCGCAAAGGATTCTGGGTGACGCATGCAAATTTAGAGAAGAGTCAGAACTGGGAAGGTTTATGGAATGACGCAGAAAGGGGAAAAGGGGCGGAGAATGGAAAAAGAGAAGAGCCAATCACGAGCAAGGGGGCGGGGATTCGCCACAGTACAGCCTTGGCCGCTCTTTCTGCGCATGCGCGGGTGTTTCAGCTAGGGGAATACTGTACTTACAGCCTTTAGCCGCTCTTTCGGCGCATGCGCGGGTGTTCCAGCTAGGGGAATACTGCACTTACAGCCGTTAGCCGCTCTTCTGCGCATGCGCAGGTGTTCCAGCTAGGGGAATACTGCACTGACTACCGCCCTGAGCCGCTCTTTCTGCGCATGCGCGGGTTTTCCAGCTAGGGGAAACTGCACTGACTACAGCCTTGAGCCGTTCTTTCTGCGCATGCGCGGGTGTTCCAGCTAGGGGAATACTGCACTTACAGCCGTTAGCCGCTCTTCTGCGCATGCGCGGGTGTTCCAGCTAGGGGAATACTGTTTTGGAGCAATGCTTTCCAGAATCTCTTTTGCAGGATAGTGGGAGTTGTAGTCCAAAGCTGAAAGATAGTTTCAGCCTCATGTAAACAGCATCGAGTCCCTTGGGGAGATGGTAGCGGGGTACAAATAAAGTTATTATTATTGTTGTTGTTGTTATTATTATTATTATTATTTCTCTCTGGATCTCCCATAGCAAGGAATCCAATGGCAGTTTAGAACTGGATTAATTCTGCAGAGCAGATGCATCCTCTCCTTATTGCAACAGGCCATCCAATACTGTACTATGGCATTGAGAACTTGTTGAACTACAACTTCCAGGAGAAAAGAGGAGATACTGTCAGGTGCAGAATTAATACCTCTGAGGATGCTTGCCAAAGTGTGGGCGAAACGTCAGGAGAGAATGCCTCTAGACCATGGCCATACAGCCCAAAAAAACCTACAACAACCCAGAATTAATACAGTTCAGTACTACTTGGATATCCCACGGTTGCATGTTATGGACTCCCAAAAGTTGTAGTTTTTTGCATTTTTGAGTAAGAGGAGACTTTGCAAAACTACAAATCCCAGGATCCCCTAACCTGGAGTTATAGCACTTCAAGTGGTACTAAACTGCATTAATTCTGCATTGCAGATGCACCCTCTCCTTATTGCAACAAACCATCCAATACTGTACTATGGCATTGAGATCTTGTTGAACTACAACTCCTAGGAGAAAAGAGGAAATGCTGTCAGGTGCAGAATTAATGCACTTTAGTACTACTTGGATATACTATGGTTCCATGTTATGGGATCCCAAAAGTTGTAGGTTTTTGCACTTTTTGTGCAAGAGGAGACTTTGCAAAACAACAAATCCCATGCATTGAGATCTTGTTGGACTACAGCTCCCAGGAGAAAAGAGGAGATGCTGTCAAGTTCTTCTACACTGCAGAATTAATGCAGTTTAGCACCACTTGGATATGCCATGGTTCCATGTTATGGGATCCCAAAAGTTGTAGGTTTTTGCACTTTTTGTGCAAGAGGAGACTTTGCAAAACAACAAATCCCATGCATTGAGATCTTGTTGGACTACAGCTCCCAGGAGAAAAGAGGAGATGCTGTCAAGTTCTTCTACACTGCAGAATTAATGCAGTTTAGCACCACTTGGATATGCCATGGTTCCATGTTATGGCATCCCAAAAGTTGTAGTTTTTTGTACTTTTTTGTGCAAGAGGAGACTTTGCAAAAGTACAAATCCCATGCATTGAGATCTTGTTGAACTACAGCTCCCAGGAGAAAAGAAGAGATGCTCTCCGGTGCCTCTACACTGCAGAATTAATGTAGTTTAGTACCACTTGGATATACCATGGCTCCATGCTATGGACTCCCAAGAGTTGTAGTTTGTGCAAGAGGAGACTTTGCAAAACTACAAATCCCAGGATCCCCTAACATGGAGGTATAGCAGTTCAAGTGTGCCAAACTGCATTAATTCTGCAGTGTAGACGCGCCCGCTTTACTTTTCCATGGAAGGAAGGTTACACCTGGATGCCTGGGAAGAGGCAGATGGAGTAAACAATACAACTTAATGGAGCGAAAGGCCAAATGTTCCAAGATTAGATATGTATGTATATAGAGATATATATAAAAATACTGGAACAGTTGGGGAGATAAATGTGCAATGACCATTGGAACAGTTCAAAGTACGCTCGTGGATTACGTGTTTAACTCTGAATGTAATGTTTTTAAATGTTTTAATTGCTTTTAATGTACTTTTTAATTATATTGTAATATTTATTTTAAGTATACATTGTGTTTTAAGGCATCGAATCGTTGCCTGTATGGAAAGCCGCCTTGAGGTCGTAAATATAAATAAATAATCTATATAAATAAAAATGTAATGTTCGTTTGTGGGATTAACATAACTCAAAAACCACTGTGTAAATTGACACCAAATTTGGACACAAGACACTGATCAGGCCAACAAGTGACCATCACTCATAAAAACACTGAAAAACGCAGCAGAAGGGACTTAAGAAGCCAAAACACAGAAAAAATACATTGCAACACATGCACAAAACCATATATGTACAGAAACACACATATATGCATACACAAAACATACACAGAAAGAAGGAAGGAAGGAGAGAAGGAACGAAAGAGAGAAAGAGGGAGGGAAGGAAGGAAGGAAAGACAGGTAGAGAAGGAAGGAAGGAGAGATGGAAATAAAAAAGTGAAGGAGGGAAGGATGGAGAGAAGGAAGGAAAAAGAAGGAGGGAGGGAGGGACGGAGGGAGAAAGGAAGGAAGGGAAGGAGAGAAAGAAGGGAGAGAGAGAGAGGAAGGAAGGAGACAAGGAAGGAAGGAGTCAAGGAAAGAGACAAGGAAGGAAGGAGACAAGGAAGGAGGGAAGGAGAGAAGAAAGGAAGGAGACAAGGAAGGAAGGAGACAAGGAAGGAAGGAAGGAAAGAAGGAAGGAAGGAAGGAAGGAAAGGAGGAAGGGAGAGAAAGAAGGAAGAGAGGGAGGGAGAGAGGAGAGAAGGAAGAAAGAAGACAAAGAAGGAAGGAAGGAGAAAAGAAAGGAAGGAGACAAGGAAGGGAGGGAAGGAAGGGAAGGAGAGAAAGAAGGGAGAGAGGGAGGAAGGGAGGAGAGAAGGAAGGAAGGAGTCAAGGAAAGAAGGAAAGAGACAAGGAAGGAAGGGGACAAAGAAGGAAGGAAGGAGAAAAGAAAGGAACGAGACAAGGAAGAAGGGAAGGAAGGAAAGAAGGAAGGAGACAAGGAAGGAAGGAGACAAGGAAGGAGGGAAGGAGAAAAGAAAGGAAGGAGGGAAGGAAGGAAGGAAGGAAGGAAGGAAGGAAGGAAGGAAGGAAGGAAGGAAGGAAGGAAGGAAGGAAGAGGAAGGAAGGAAGGAAAGGAGCAAATAAAAAAGTGAAAGAGGGAAGGAAAGAGAAGGAACGAAAAAGATAAAGACGGAGGGAAGGAAGAAAGGAAAGAGACAAGGAAGGATGGAACTAAAGAGTAATGGAAGTAAGAAAAGATAGAGAAGGAATAAAGAAGAAGGGAAAGAAAAAGGGAAGAAAAGAGAGAGAGAGAGAGAGAGAGAGAAGGAAGGTTGGCCACACCAACGCGTGGCGGGTACAGCTAATAAATAAGTAAAGGTTGAGAGGAACACATACTTCCAACCTAAGGAAATGCCAATTTGGAGCAAAATTACAAAACTGAGGCAGTGGGTCACAGAGGTCCTCCCTTGCAAAGCTCTGCCTCAGTTTCCCTTTTGCTTAATCCTCTATCTAACCTATTATCTTAAAATAGAATTCAATTTAGAGCTCTCTGAAAAGGATGAATTAAAACCATAAAGTACCAGTTTCAAAATATGTGAAGATAAGGAGGCCTTTCTTTTCCTTTTTCTGCTCTTTCTTGAACTTTCGTATAGTAGTAGTAGTAGTAATAATAATAATAATAATAATAATATCTTTTTTCAATACTTATAATCCTTTTAATCAATATGTGTATCAATCTATCTATATGTGTGTATGTATATATATGTATGTCTGTGTGTACATATGTGTGTATATGTGTGTATGTACTATGCATGTATATAATATATATGCATATATGTGTCATGTGTGTATGTGTGTGTGTGCATGTATATGTGTGAGGATATACATATATAAGTATACACATATGTGTGTACTATGTCTGTATATAATATATATGTATGTATATGTGTATGTGTATATGCATATATATGTATGTGTGTACATATGTGTCTGTATAATATATGTGTATATGTCTATATGTACATATGTGTATGTATTTGTGTATGTGTTTGTATATATATGTGTGTGTAATGTGTGTATGTATATGTGTGTGGATACACACACACACACACAGATATATATATATATATATATATATATATATATATATATATATATAGGTAAAGGTAAAGGTTGTCCCCTGACATTAAGTCCAGTCATGTCTGACTCTGGGGTGTGGTGCTCATCTCCATTTCTAAGCCAAAGAGCCAGCGTTGTCCATAGACACCTCCAAGGTCATGTGGCCGGCATGACTGCATGGAGCGCCCTTACCTTCCCGCTGGAGCGGTACCTATTGATCTACTCACATTTGCATGTTTTTGAACTGCTAGGTTGGCAGAAGCTAGGGCTGACAGCGGAAGCTCACGCCGCTCCCCGGAATCGAACCTGCGACCTTTCGATCAACAAGCTCAGCAGCTCAGTGCTTTAACCCACTGCGCCACCGGGGCCCCTATATATATATATGTATATTCCTACCTACCTACCTACCTGTGTGTGTGTGAAATGGCAATGGCCTTGGTGCTGCAAACAGCCCACCGACTGCATGTTCTCCATCCTTGACCTAGAAATGGGGAAGAAACATCATCTTCTTATGGACCCAATTATTGATCGAGCAGACTCAGTGCCCTCCTGCAACTGGCATCTTTCACACCCTTATCTTCGCCCAAACCTTGGCATTGGCCCCGTGTTCCATTGGCCAACCTTGGCTGTTGAAGGCCTTGCCAAGAGGTCTATATAAAGACACCTCCCATCCACTGGAGCCCAGCTATTTCCATTGGGTGATAGATATCAAGATGAAGGTCTCGGCCACACTCTTCCTCTTGCCCATCCTCTTTGCCCTGGGCTGGACGCAATGCCCGGCTCCGGCTGACCTGAAGCGGGAAGATGGCACCAAAGCCTGCGCCCTCCTCTACACCGAGAACAGCCCCTACTACGACCAGTGCTGTGCCGGTAACGTCTTGGAGATCCAACCTGGTGAGGACCAGCCATACATGCCTTCCGCCTTCAACAACAAGGTCTCCTCCTTAGTGGTGGCCCAGCGCTGCGAGCTCAACGTCTGGTCCTCCAAGGCCAAAGGTGGCAAGACACGCAAGTTCAAGACTGGAGCCTTCCCACGGCTCCAGGAGTACCGGCGGGGCATCTTCGGAGACTGGAACAATGCCATCTCCGCCTATTACTGCACCTGCAGCTAAAGTGGGGGGCCGGAATGGTGCTGAGTCTGATCTAGAAGAGATCGTGCTTGGATCAGGTAGGACACCACGACCCCAACCCAGAACCAGTAACATTGCAAACTTCTCTCCTCTTGTCCAGAAAGCTCCTTCTCCAAATGCTCTTGAAGTCTGGCCCATTGCTGGATTGGTACCTCTGGTTTTCAGCTTGAAGCAACCAAGAAGAGACCTTGCTTGGATCCACTATGATTTGCATCCAGACCTTGCAATGTCTCCAACGTTGACTCCTTCTCTCAGCTTGTCCAGAAAGCTCCTTCTCCAAATGCCCTCTTCTTCTTCACAGTCATTGCGAGATATAGAGTGCTTTCAGATTGAAGCCACCAAGAAGAAATTTTGCTTGCATCCATCATACCTCAGGCTATGATTTGCACCCAGATCCTGCAACATCTCCACATCTCGTCTTCCGCAGAAAGCTCTTCTGCTTTGAAATCTGACCCACTGCAACATATAGATGGATAACCATGGCTTTTGTCTTTTGGAAACCACAAAGGGACCCTCTTTGGGTCCACCATGATTTGTACCCAGACCCTGCAACATCTTGAACATTAAACCTCATGGAAAGCTCTTCCCAGAGTCTGGTCCATTCCAAGATGGTGAGATCTTCTTCTCCAAAGCCAGGCCTGTTACAAGATAGAAATGGATAACCACAGCTTTCCTCTTGCAGAAACTAAGAAGAGAGTTTGTTTGGATCGATGAAGCCTTGCCACCCAGAACTTGCAATGTCTCAAATATTGAACTCTTATCTCATCTTCCCAGAAATGACAACAACAACTCTTCTTCTTCAAATTCTGGCCCATTGCAATATACAGATAACCTAAGGCTTCCATTGTGTGGTAACCAAGAAGGGACCTTGCTTGGATCCGTCATGAGTTGCATCCAGACCCTGCAACATCTTGAACATTCAACCCTTCTCTCATGGAAAGCTCTTCCCAGAGTCTCCTCTTTCTCCAGAGTCTGGTCCATTCCAAGATGGTGAGATCTTCTTCTCCAAAGCCAGGCCTGTTGCAAGATACAGATGAATATCCACAGCTTCCCTCTTGCAGAAACCAAGAAGAGACTTTGTTTGGATCAATGAAGCCTTGCCACCCAGAACTTGCAATGTCTCAAATATTGAACTCTTATCTCATCTTCCCAGAAATGACAACAACAACTCTTCTTCTTCAAATTCTGGCCCATTGCAATATACAGATAACAATGGCTTCTGTTGTGTGGCAACCAAGAAGGGACCTTCCTTGGATCCATCATGAGTCACACCAGACCCTGTAATATTTCAAACATCAACCCTTTTTCTTGTCTTCCTAGAAACGACAACAACAACAACAACTCATCTTCTAAGTCTGGCCCATTGCAATATACAAATAACTTAAGGCTTCCATTGTGTGGCAACCAAGAAGGGACCTTGCTTGGATCCATCATGAGTTGCACCCAGACCCTGCAATATCTTGAACATTCAACCCTTCTCTCATGGAAAGCTCTTCCCAGAGTCTCCTCTTTCTCCGGAGTCTGGTCCATTCCAAGATGGAGAGATCTTCTTCTCCAAAGCTAAGCCTGTTGCAAGATACAGATGGATAACCATGGCTTTCCTCCTGCAGAAACCAAGAAGTGACTTTGCTTGGATTGTTGAAGACTTGCCACCCAGACCCTGCAATGTCTCAAATATTAAATTCATCTTCCCAGAAATGACACCAACAACTCTTCTTCTTCTTTGTCTGGCACATTGCAATATACAAATAACGAAGGCTTTTATTGTGCGGCCACCAGAAGGGACCTTCCTTGGATCCATTATGAGTTGCACCTAGATCCTGTAATGTCTCAAACATCAAACCTTCTCTTGTCTTCCCAGGAACAACAACAACAACTCTAAGTCTGGCCCATTGCAATACACAAATAACTAAGGCTTCCATTGCATGGCAACCAAGAAGGGACCTTCCTTGGATCCATTATGATTTGCACCCAGAACATCTTGAACATCAAACTCTTCTCCTGTCTTCCCAGAAACAACAACAACAACAACTCTTCCTCCTCTTCCTCTTCTTCAAAGTCTGGCCCAGTGAAATACACAAATAACTAAGGCTTCCAATATGTGGCAACCAAGGAGGGACCTTCCTTGGACCCATCATGATTTGCACCCAGAACATCTTGAACATCAAACCCTTCTCCTGTCTTCCCAGAAACAGCAACAACAACTCTTCCTCCTCTTCCTCTTCTTCAAAGTAGCCCAGTGCAATATACAAATAACTATGTCTTCCATTGTGCAGCGACCAAGAAGGGACCTTCCTTGGATCCATCATGATTTGCACCCAGAACATCTTGAACATCATATCCTTCTCCAGTCTTCCCAGATACAACAACAACTACTACTACTACTACTACTACTACTACAGCTACTCTTCCTCCTTTTCCTCTTCTTCAAAGTCTGGCCCAGTGCAATATACAAATAACAAAGGCTTCCATTGTGCGGTGACCAAGAAGGGACCTTCCTTGGATCCATCATGATTTGCACGCATAACATCAAATCCTTCTCCTGTCTTCCCAGAAACAACAACAACGACGACGACGACTACTACTACTACTAATCTTCCTCTTTTCCTCTTCTTCAAAGTCTGGCCCAGTGCAATATACTAATAACTAAGACTTCTAATATGTGGCGACCAAGGAGGGACCTTCTTTTGATCCATCATGAGTTGCACCCAGAACATCTTGAATATCAAACCTTTCTCCTGTCTTCCCAGAAACAAGAGCAACTACTCATCTTCTTCCTCCTCTACTAAGTCATGATTTGCACCCAGACCTTGTAACATCTCAAACATGAAACCTTTCTCTCAACTTCTCCAGAAAGCCCATCTTTCTCAAGTCAGATCCATTCCAAGATGGTGCGATACAGATGGAAAACTACATCTTTCGTCTCTCTCAGCAGTGAAGAATCCATCGGTACCCACTGCAGAACAGAACGCATCACTGCCAAAATATACAAGTAAGGGTGTGTTTATTCTCCTCCCAAATGGAAACAATATGCACGATCGGATGGGGATTTTTCCCCATCTGAAGGAGCCCAGTCTGGCCACCTTTCTTGAATGCTTTGAGCCGTCTTGACCTCCTTCCACCTCTCTTCTGGGGCTGTTTGAGGACGGGCCTTCCTTCTTCAAATTCTCTTTGCAAACTCACCTCCCCTTTCTCCACCTCCTCCATTCTCGGCTATTATTGTAGCCGCTAAACGTAATTAAAAGTGAAGCAACATGACTTTGGAAACGTGTCTCTCTGTTTTGTATGTAGCTCAAGGTCGGTCGGCAAACGGGTAGTTTTGTTTTTTTTTCCTCCCGCCGCTTGTAAACATTTAATTGGAAAGAGCTTTTTTGCAACAAGCCCGAGAGCGGAATACAATAATCCCCACCAAGCAAAACGCTTTTCAATTTGCTTCTCGTTCCTCAGAGGCATTGCCAAATTTGGCAAGGGAAGGGAAGGGCGGGGGGTTTGGATCGGGGCCAAGAAGGAGCCACTCTTCTCCGTCGGAAGCGCTTTGGGAAGGCGGGAGGTCGGTCTTTGCTCCCTTTTCTCATCCAAAGAAAGAAGGGAAACGTAGAAACAGTGGGGACACTTTGTTTTTTGGGGTTCATTCTGTGCAAACGCCGCACTGGAAAAACAGAATATTCTGTGCAGATAAGTACAGTTTGGGGTTCGTTCTGCGCAAACGCCGCACTAGGAAAACAGAATATTCTGTGCAAGTTTGGGGTTCGTTCTGCGCAAACGCCGCACTAGGAAAACAGAATATTCTGTGCAAGTTTGGGGTTCGTTCTGCGCAAACGCCGCACTAGGAAAACAGAATATTCTGTGCAAGTTTGGGGTTCGTTCTGCGCAAACGCCGCACTGGGAAAACAGAATATTCTGTGCAGAAAAATACCGTTTGGGGCTCGTTCTGTGCAAACGCCGCACCGGGAAAACAGAATATTCTGTGCAGATAAGTACAGTTTGGGGTTCGTTCTGCGCAAACGCCGCACTGGGAAAACAGAATATTCTGTGCAGAAAAATATTGGCTGGTTATGATGGGAGCGTCTCCTTTAATTACACTATGCAACACAACACAACACGGTGGCTCAGTGGGTTAAACTGCTGAGCTGCTGAACTTGTTGACCGAAAGGTCGCAGCAGGTTCAAATCCAGGGAGAGGCGTGAGCTCCTACTGTCAGCCCCAGCTTCTGCCAACCTAGCAGTTCAAAAACAGGTAAATGTGAATAAATGTGAAGGTAAGGGTGCTCCATTCAGTCATACTGGCCACTGACTGAAAGGTGGCAGGTTCGAATCTCGGGAGTGGGGTGAGCTTCTGCTGTCAGCCCCAGCTTCTGCCAACCTTGCAGTTTGAAAACATACAAATGTGAGTAGATCATACAAATATGATAACATAACGAATATGAAACATACAAATGTGAGTAGACTGCTCCGTTGAGAAGGTAAGGGTGCTCCATGCAGTCATGCCGGCCTCTGACTGAAAGGTGCCAGGTTGAAATCTGGGAGTGAGGTGACCTTCCGCTGTCAGCCCCAGCTTCTGTCAACCTAGCAGTTTGAAAACATACAAATGTGAATAGAAAAATAGATACCGCTCCGATAGGAAGGTAATAGCGCTCCATGCAATCATGCTGGCAACTGACTGAAAAGTGGCAGGTTCAAAACTGGGGAGCAGTGTGAGCTCCCGCTGTCAGCCCCAGCTTCTGCCAACCTAGCAGTTCAAAAACATGGAAATGTGAGTAGATCAATAGGTACTGCTCCGGCTGGAAGATAAGGGCACTCCATGCAGTCATGCTGGCCACTGACTGAAAGGCAGCAGGTTCGAATCTGAGGAGTGGGGTGAGCTTCTGCTGTCAGCCCCAGCTTCTGCCAACCTAGCAGTTTGAAAACATGCAAATGTGAATAGATGAATTGATTCCGCTCCATGCAGTCATACCGGCCATTGACTGAAAGGTGGCATTTTCGAATCTGGGGAATGAGGTGAGCTTCCACTGTCAGCCCCAGCTTCTGCCAACCTAGCAGTTCAAAAACATGCAAATGTGAGTAGATCATTAGATACCACTCCAATGAGAAGGTAAGGGTGCTCCATGCAGTCATGCCGGCCACTGACTGAAAGGTGGTAGGTTCGAATCCAGGGAGCAGGGTGAGCTCCTGCTGTCAGCCCCAGCTTCTGCCAACCTAGCAGTTCGAAAATGTACAAATGTGAATAGATGAATCGATTCCGCTCCGATGGGAAGGTAAGGGTGCTCCATGCAGTCATGCCAGCCACTGACTGAAAGGTCACAGGTTCGAATCTGGGGAGTGAGGTGAGCTTCCACTGTCAGCCCCAGCTTTTGCCAACCTAGCAGTTCGAAAACATGTAAATGTGAGTAGATCATTAGATACCTCTCCAATGAGAAGGTAAGGGTGCTCCATGCAGTCATGCCGGCCACTGACCAAAAGGTGGCAGGTTCAAATCTGCGAAGTGAGGTGAGTTTCCACTGTCATCCCCAGCTTCTGCCAACCCAGCAGTTCGAAAACATGCAAATGTGAGTAGATAAATAGATACCGCTCTGATAGGAAGGTAAGGGAGCTCCATGCAGTCATGCCAGCCACTGACTGAAAGGTGAAAGGTTCGAAACTGGGGAGCAGGGTGAGCTCCCACTGTCAGCTCCAGCTTCTGCCAACCTAGCAGTTCAAAAACATGCAAATGTGAGTAGTGAATTTTCTGTCTGTCCATGTATCAGAAGCATTCTCTCCTGACGTTTCACCCCCATAAAAATGGGAAAAGTTTATCAAACTGCAAAAACTTCATGACATCCTGCTATAGCACATTTTGCTCTAGTTTTCCAATTTGCAGAGGGGAAGGGTTAGTTGGAAGGGATCACAATACACACACATATCAATCCTGCACACACACACAAACACACACAAAGATATGGCTGGAAAATTCCAGTTTGGTGTCTTGCTTTTAATCCAGATTTCAAGCTCAAGGGTCACCATTGGGTTATAAATGTCATTTTAAGGCACTAAACAAAACATATTTAAACGAGGTGCAATGATGCTCTTTGCTCAGTCCTTCAACTGCACCGAAACGCTGCTGTCCGTCACTCGGGTTCGGAGAAGTCCGTCCGTTGTTTCCACGTCTTTGGTCTTGTGCAGAAAATGGACGTAGCGAGCGCCGGGGCCGTAGCCCTTGAAGACGTGAGAAACCTGGACAAGAAATCGAAACTTAGAGTTGGAAGGGGCCCCTAAAGGCCATCTAGTCCAACCTCCTCCCATCAGGCAGGGAAACACAATCTGATCCCTCTCGACAGATGGCCATCCAGCCTTGGCTTATAACCCTCCAGAGAAAGAGACTCCAATGGACTCTATATTCTACTAGAGTTGGAAGGGACCCCTAAAGGCCATCTAGTCCAACCTCCTCTCGTCAGGCAGAAAGACACAATCTGATCCCTCCCGACAGTTGGCCACCCAGCCTTGGCTTATAACCCTCCAGAGAAGGAGACTCCAATGGATGCCCTGGCAGTCCAGTCTAACCCCCTCCCGTCAGGCAGGAAGACGCAATCCGATCCCTCCCAACAGATGGCCATTCAGCCTTTGCTTATAACCCTCCAATTGACTCCCTGGCAGTCTATCTTCTACT